>NC_089264.1:23610232-23867995 GCF_963930625.1 Muntiacus reevesi | reverse complement strand
GAGTAACTCAAATCTGTCAGAGGCAAAGTCCATATCTGAATAAGGTCTTCAGACTACACCACAACTGTAGCTAATCACTTTATGTTGTAATCAGTGTTGCCTTACAATACATTGTACTATTAACTTTCAGTGTTACTGTCTTAATTTTCCCTATGTTCATGTCTTTAAAAGCAACAGCTGTATTGTGCTTTTATATTTTACAGTATCTTTAGTAGATTGATTCAAGTTGCTTGTTTCATAGAATTACAGACTATAGGTTTAAAAACTCTGTCTCACACTTGTAAATGGAAATGACACCAAAATAATCAAGTGCTATTAAATGCTTCCCATGTATTAACTCATTTAATCCTCATGCCACCCCTATGAAATCGGTACATTGTTGTCCTATTTTGCAGACAGAAAAGCTACAAAATAGATAGGTTATCTAACTTGTCCAAGATTAAGGTTACAAGCTAGTTACGGGTGAGGCTTCAAAAGCCAAGGTATTCCGTCTGGAGTGGTTATATGCTTAAAGTTAAGACTGTCCCTCAAGTCTGTGCGTGCATGTGTGCTGAGACACTTCAGTCATGTCCAATTCTTTGCAACCCTATAAATAGCAGCCTGCCAGGCCTCTGTTCATGAGATTCTCCAGGCAAGAAGACGGGAATGGGTTGCCTTGCCCTCCTCTCCAGAATCTTCCCAAACCAGGGACTGAACCTGTATCTCTTTCATTTCCAGCATTGGCAGGTGGGTTCTTTACCACTAGCGCCCCCTGGGAAGCAGCCCCTAAGACTACATAATGACTAAATGAAATCATGCATTCATACAGTACAAAAATTCAAAAAGTTTTAACTCTTGGCAATGATTTCTTGAATATGAAACCAAAGTGAAGTGAAGTTGCTCAGTCGTGTCTGACTTTTTGCAACCCCATGGACTGTAGCCTGCCAGGCCCCTCCATCCATGGAGTTTTCCAGGCAAGAGTACTGGAGTGGGTTGCCATTTCCTTCTCCAGGGGGATTTTCCTGACTCAGAGATCAAACCCAGGTCTACAGCATTGCAGGCAGACGCTTTACCATCTGAGCCACCAGGGAAGCTCTAATGAAACCAAAAGCATAGGCAATAAAAGCAAAAATTGGCAAATGGGCCTATATCAAAAGGAAAAAACTCCCATGTATCAAAAGAAACAACAGAATAAAAAACAACCTACAGAATGGGAGGAAAAAAATCTTCAAATCAGACGTCTTGTAAGAGTTTCCTAGCATGAGTGGCATGAGTGGTTAAAAAAAAAAAAAAAACCTGCCTGCTAATAAGGCAGATGTAAGAGATGTGGGTTCAATCTCTGGGTTGGGAAGAGTCCCTGGAGGAGGGCATGGCAACCCACTCCAGTAATCTTACCTGCAGAATCTCATGGACAGAGGAGCCTGGCAGGCTATGGTCCACAGGGTCACAAAGAGTCAGACAAGACTGAAGCAATTTAGCACACAGGAATAACTCAACAACTAAAAATAACCTAATTTAAAAATGGGTAAAGGACTTGAATATTTCTCAAAAAAATGGCCAACGAGCAAATAAAAAGATCCTCAATATCACTAATCTTGAGAGAAATGCAAATCAAAACCACAATAAGGTATCACCTCACACTTGCCAGGATGGGTAAGTCAAAAACCAACAAAGAATCAAACAGAAAATAACAAGTGTTGATGAGGATGTGGAGAAACAAGAACTCTTGCCCACTGTTAGTAGGAATGTAAAATTGTATAACTCTTACGGAAAACAGTATGGCAATTCCTCAAAAAATGTGAAAATAAAATTACCAATATGATCCGGTAATCCCATTTCTGGGTATATATCAAAAACAATTAAAGCAGGATCACAAAGAGATATTTGTACACCCATGTTTTTAGTAGCCTTATTTACAATATAGACTGTGATGGTTTCCAAGATATAGAAACTATCAATACAGTCTAGTCATAGATGATGAATGGATATTGAAAATGTGGTATATGTACACAATGAAATACTATGAAGCCTTCAAAAAGGAAATATATTTATGCTATAACATGAATAAACTTCAGGAACATTATGCTAAATTAAATAAGTCAGTGAAAAAAGGCAAATACTAAATAATTCCACTTACTATATAATAAGTATTCAAAGTAGCCAGAGTACTACTTAAAAGAGTAGTACTCTTTTTTAAAAGAGAGTACAGTGGTGATTTTTTTTAAAAAAGAGTACAGTGGTGGTTACCAGGGGCTGGGTGGAAACGGAAAACAGGGAAGGGAACTGTTTAATTGGCATAAAGTTTTAGTTTTGTTAAGACAAAAAATTCTGTAGATCTGTTGTACCACAGTGTGAAAATGTTTAACGTTATGGAATTGTACACTTAAAAATGGTTAAGTTGGTAAGCTTCTGTTTTTGCCACATTAAGAAAAAAAATCATTCACTTACTTTCTTTCATTTCCCTCAACAGCAGGGAAATAAGAAGGACAAAGAAAAGTAAAGAAATTCAAGGACTTCAGTAAGCAGAAAAAATCTAAGAAAGCAATAAAATGAAACAGGTAACCCCACATTCTTACTGACTTATTTATAATTTTCTTCTTAACATGGAAATATCCTGAACCTCAAGTGAAACTGTATCCTACGGACCAGATAATGGAATGTCATGGTTAAAGGCCTTTTGGAGCTGGAGAGCTCAAATACTATTCTGACTTTGCTACAAATTACTGTGTGACCTTGGGTAAGATATTTTCATTGATTCACTCATTCATTCATTCACTCATCAAAAGGTCTGTTTCCGTATGAGTGAGCCTGGTCAAATGAATCCTAGGATCGATTTGAGGAATAAATGAAATAAGTCATATAAAACAGTAGGTATTTCACAAGCACTCACTAAGTGCTGGCTATAATTACTTTAGAGCCTAGAGAGCAAGAGAAGAGCAGGATTTCGACTAAAGGAAATCCAATGCTCTGTTCCTAAAGATGTGCCTCATTTGTCGATAATTATGGTGCTATCAAATCGGATACTATTCAGCAAACCCTCACTGACTCTTGTCATTCTTGTGGTCCTCTCTTCTAAAGAACTCTTTCCCAGGGAAAAGCAATGTCATCTCAGGTGTTCGAAAATGTTTGCTTTGGGAACAGCGTTTTCTACCCCAGAGGCGGTGGAACCAGGGACCTGTACATTAACCACTGAGTTCCCTGTTCCTCTCACTTCACTAGGCCTTAATCGCGGATAAGGATGAGGAGGGAGGGGGTCACACAACCACACATCCAGATATAAAACCCCATCTGGTAAGACAGGACCAGATGAATCTCCTGGGAGAATGACAGCTGGATATTCATGAAAACCGATAGGGGAACCGGCAACTCCAGCCGGGTGCCTCAGAGCCGGCATCTCGCAGGTAGGCCGGTGAGGAGGGAGTCTCGCGGAGCCCACGGCCGGCCCGGCCGAGATGTTCAGGGCCCGAGCGGGGGTGTGTCGGCGAGGAGCGTTCTGGGGGTCCGACCGGAAGGGTCAGGCGGGTGGGGGGCTCCGCGGCTCCCTGAGGGGCGAGGGTGGGGGCGGCGCGGGCTGCGCGGCGGCCCGGGGACAGGGCGGGGACGAAAGGGACCGAGGGCCTCACCGCGGGCCGAGGGCAGTGGGTAGAGCTTCTCGGCCTTCTGAAGGAAGCGCTGGGCCTTCTCGCGGTTGCCGGCGTTCAGGGCCTCCCGGGCGATCTCCACACATTTCTCCGCCTCATCCCGGTTCCCCTCCATGGCTTGCGCCTTCTTCCGTTTCCTGCGGGAGCTCAGCAACGAGGGGCGGAAGCCGCCGCCGCCGCTGAGGAGGCAAGGCCGGCCGGGGCTGGGGGCGTGCGAAGGCGAGCGGGGAGGAGCGCAGGCGACCGCGGCGGCGGGGCCGGAGCGCACTGGCGGGCTCGCAGCTCCGCCTCCTCACGGCGGCCTCCCCGCCCCCCGCGGGTCGCTACGGCGCGAGCCGCGTCCCTCTGGTCCCCGGACTGGGCTCCACAGCCGGGCCGTCAGAACCCGCTCATTGGTTCTTGCCGGCGCAGACAGGCTCCGGGTCAACCGACCTGGAGGGTGAGGGGGGTGTGCGGGCGGTATCAGGCCGGCTGGCCGCCGGAGGGGCTCCCCTGAAGGGGTTCCGTCGCGGCGTGGACCCAGCCGCCAGCCTCAACAACGCGGTGCCCTCCAACCCCCAGCGCGGCCCGCGAAGGCGGCAGCCCCCCTTCCTAACGACTGGGCAACGAGTGAGGGTGGGGACATTCGTTTTCAAGAAAATTCCCAGGCATCAAAGGCCCCGCCCCCCGGCCCCCTTCAGCCTAGGTCAGCCTAGGGAAAATTCGGTCAGGTGTGGACCCAGCTGCCAGTCCCCGGGACACTGCTTCCGGCACAGCTGTTCAGGAACCCAGTAAGGCGTCCTTTGACCCTAATTCGTTTCATTGCCTTATTTCATTCATACTCCATTTTTCTGACTCAGTGCCATTAAACTCTTAGTACATCCCAAGAGGTACAAATCGAACACTTAAGATAATGTGTAGTTCGCACTTATTCTGGTGAAAACCAAAACGCTAGTAACCATGAGCAGAACAGGGCAGGAATCAGCTCTTTGGCAATGTATTACCTCTATAGGTAAACTTGGTTTTCTGCCTTCTCCCATTTTAATCATCACCCTTGTGAAATACTCGCCATGTTGGTATCCTCAGTGAAGGCAAAGGGCCCACCTTTTGCTTGGTATTAAGAACGTGCCAGAAACTAAGTGTCAAAATGATCCACTTAACCTAATTACAAAGTAACTATTTTCACACATTGTTCGGTAAAGATACTGTCTGCATAGCAGCAAATAAGTAACTCAGGACTTTCAAAGAAATCTTGATTCTCCTCTGTTAAATGTGAATAGTATGTTCCCCAAAGATGTTACCACATACTGAACAATTTAATACAAGTAACCTTCAAAACAGCGTGTAGCACACTGAAAACCTTATCAGTCTAAACTGAGAAGTACCTTCCGTGTAGGTAGCTACATACAGGATTTTCCTACCTGGCCTCTGCTCCCCACCCCCACCCAAGTCCGCACAGTACTCTGGTGTAGTGCTGCTAACACAAACAGCAAACACAGCTAAAGAACTGAGATGGTTAAACTTAGCCTAAAAAACATCAACTTGTGCTGAAGTTTTAAAATCTTTTAATAGTTCATTACACAGCATTTAAAAAAAAATACTTGGGCCTTTTAACTTTGTTGATCTACAGACAGAATTAACAGTGATTTCAAGGGAAGAAATGTGCTTAAGTTATTGCTAGGTAAGATACCTATTTAAAACAAAGCTGTTCCTACTATAATCAAGCAAATTTTATACACAACTAGTTTGGGATATGACCTTTATTGAGCTTATCCACCAGAGTGGAAATAATGTCTGTACAAAACCAAATGTTTGTTACTATAACTTCTGCATCACAATTAAAATCCAAACAGTTTTTTAAAAACAGTCAACTCAATCAAAACCCACTACTTCAGAATCAATAGCTTCTTTGAAGCCACAGTAACACTTAAATATGGTTAAGACTCAAATGCAGAAATTTGGTTGGTTGGAAAGCTAATTAAACTTCCAACTTGCTCAAATAGAATTACAAAAAGGCAAAATTGTGTTTTTCACAGAGATACAGTCCACTGGAATCACCAACACTGGACAGCTGTTAAGAGTGTTTAGAGTCCTGAGATAATAAGGAATCCAGGCATCCTTTAGACAGTCTTCTGTTGTCCTTTCTTCCCAATCAGAGATTTGTGGATGTGTGGAATGACACCTAGAAGAGGGATAAAATAACACAGTACTTTAAAACCAAGAGTTTAATGTTCAACTTGGAAGATGTCTTTCAATGTGAGGCTTAAGTGTAGAGTAAAAATTCAGAAATACATAGAGAAATCAAATTTCATGAGGCAGCCATACTACAGATCAGTGAAAATATACTGTGTCCTCTTCCAGACTGAAAATTACTAGAGGGAAATTTAAAAGCAAATTCTTTTCTCTAGAGAAATTTATAAGTTAATATTTACATACCACCACCAGCAATTGTAGCCTTGATGAGAGAGTCCAATTCTTCATCTCCACGAATAGCAAGTTGCAAGTGACGAGGGGTAATACGCTTTACCTTCAAGTCTTTCGATGCGTTTCCTGCCAATTCAAGTACCTAAAAGGCAGAATGAAATCAATCTCCTTCCAACTTTCATTAACGTCAAGATCCAGACAAGAATCAAATCTTCATGATGAACGCATATCTACCAACTGTCATCTCCCCCACTACCTGAATGGCAAGATAAGCAAAAGCCATAAAGAGGGCACGCAATTTTATTTCCTAAGGCCGCAAACTCAAGCTCAGGAGGATCCCCATCATGATCACCAGCTCCCCCTAGCGTTGTCGGAAGCTTCTCGCCGCGTTCAGAGCCTGGGAGTTTTCTTGCATCACTTTCCTCCTTCCCTCTCGCCGCCTCCCCCCACCTCCTCCCAACCTTTTCTAGATTATAGGCGTACACCCATTTACCTCTGCGGTGAGGTACTCCAGGATGGCTGCGCTGTACACAGCGGCAGTCGCGCCCACACGTCCATGGCTGGTCGTCCTAGATTTCAGGTGTCGATGAATACGGCCCACCGGGAACTTCGTTTTTAGCATACACAAACATAAATGCACAAAGATAGACGAGTCAAAGATGGTAAAATTATACGCCCGCCAAAGGCAGGGGCATGGACGCTGGTGCAGCAACGCGCCCCAACACAGACACACGTGATCGCCCCCCCCATATTTATTGCATCGGTAAACCAAGTCGCGACACTATCACCCACGCAAAGACGAAACGCTCATCCAGAGCGATGATAAACAAGAGAGGAAAAGGAAAGAAAAACGCCACGATTTTCAGAATGCATGAACCACCACTGACCTGCAAACCGGCTCTCTGCGAGCGGGAAACCGCCTTTGTCTTGGCCTTTCCGGAGTCCTTCCCAGCCTTACCGCCAGCCTGCGGCGCGCACACGCCCGCGAGCGAAGGAGCAACGCAGAATATAGGATTACCAGAGCAGCGCGCCCTTCCCCCACCGCGCCGCGGCTCGGGCGCGAGCGCGGCCCCGTGCCCAGCCGGGGTCTCTGGCCCGCCGCGCACCGCAAGGGCGACCCCGCCCGCCCGCCCGCCGCGCGCCCGCCGCGGCCGCGCGCCTCGGTCAGCCCGCTCGCCGCCCTCCGGCCCCCAGCGGCGCTGCGCGCGCCACCCAACCGTCACCGCCCGCCGTGAGATCCGAGGCTGCTCCGCTCGCCGCCGACAAAACACCTCCCCCTGCTCTTCCAAATCCTGTCTCCGCGCGTTCCCAACCGTCGCCGCTTCACCCCCATCTCCGTGTGTAACGGGTTTTTCTCCCGCCGGCAAAAACCCGCGGAGTCTTCGAGCGTCTCCACCAAGTTTACCATTTCGAATTCTGCTGAAGCTCTAACAAGCAAGGCAGAGAAAGGACTAGTCAGACACCCAGCGAGAACCCGCCGCCTACTCCTCCGGCGCACCGCGATTCAAACTGCGCTGTCTCCCGCCTTCCCCGCTCCCTTTATACTGCAGAATGTTCCCTCATCCGGGAACTCGGATGGCTCATCCCACCAATGGCTGCCACCCGCCCTCGGGACGCGTCCTTGAAGCCTCAGCCAATGAGAAAGCGAAGAAAAGGGCGGAGGGGCGGGCGCTTCGCAGCTCGAATCCCTATTGGAGCGTGCGGAAGGAGGTGGGGGAGGGCGGAGGGATTGGAACTGGGGAGAAGAAGGGCACGGCGGCGGGAGGGGAGAAACAGAGCGAGCTCTGCAGCGGGAGCTAGGGGACCCCCCGCCCCGCTGTGGTCACGTGTCCGAGAGGCGGAGCTGAGAGGCTCAGGGGAGGGGCACGCAGTATCGCGCACCCCACCATCACCCGTTCGCCTTCGTCTCCTAGCCTGATTCCGGAGACCACGTGAAGTCTCCGCGGGGTCTAGCGCGCCCCACTTCGCTCCCTCCCCTTCCAAATGAGCACCTCGAAAGCAGAGACCCACCAGTCCACAGCCTTTTTCCGAGGCCCAGGGTACTCTTTTCCCTGGTACCCTCAGCATCCCCCAGCTTTTTCAGTCTGACAGGTGGCGCGAACGCGTCCAGTGAGAGGAGCCCCAACTCCTTCCCTAACCACAGCCTTGATAGTGATTCCAGTCTTCTAACCCCGCTGGGCGAGTCTCGAGCCACCGACTGATCATGATCTGCTGCTCCCACGTCATCTTCAGTTCTAACTCCCCCTTCTTTCCTCACCATTTTTGAATGCCCAACCTCCCCCCCACCCCAGTGGGATACTTTCACGGAAAAAACGGTGTTGAAAGCCCCCTTGCTGGTCAGAAAAGACACTCTGGACTACCCCTAGAGGGCTTGGAGTGAGACGGTATTCTTTAATCAAATCATAAGCCGTATCTTTCTGGAGATTACACATCAATGGCTTGTACCTATAACCTGGTGACTAAAGTTGATTTAATGAAACCTCAAAGCTATTCTGTCAACTTTTCTATGCTAAACAGTTTGCTACATGACAAATGTTCGGTAAATGTCAGTGGGGTAACTTCTAACGTGATTCAAAGACACATGGTCCATGTAATCAATTGCAAATGGTGGGCTTAAAAAATAGTACTGTACACACAGTACTATCATAACGCCAGCTACTTGGTCTTCCAACTATCAGATTAATAACACTTGTGTAAATGTCCAGCTGCTTGAAGACAGTAATGATCTAAATCTTTTATATTTATAGCATTTAATGTATTACACTTTAAATATAATTCCGTATTTCTGACGTCAAAAAGTTTTAATATATGTATTCTTAAGTACTGTAGCTTGAGTATCAGTTTGAAAGATTTTATCAAATTAGAGGACCCTTCCATATCTGATAGATACATTCCAGAGAAGAAGTTCCCAACAATTTGACAGAAAGTTTTGTTATTTTCTTCCCCTTACAAATGAGGAATTTTTACACTGTAATCAGTAGGAAGAGTTAATCAGTTCTCCCACTGAATTGTTACAATGACATTTTAAAACTGTGAAACCTGATGTAATAGTTAATCTGAGCTCTGCTGAGGCTTCCTGATAGGTAACTAGAAGCCAACATCAATACCTTTTCCAGTTTGGACCATATGTACTCTTTGCTATTGAGGTCCTGCTAAAGGAATTCACTGTTGCCTCGCTAAACAGTGGTTAAGAGAATGTGCTCTGGAGCAAGTAGACAAGAACTCTGCTCTGCTTTCTTCTCCATGTGTCATCTTAGTTACTTTTTGGAGCTTCAAGTTTCTCTTCTATGAAAAGAATACAGTAACACCTATTCTCAAGTAGCTGTTGAAAGATTAAAGGAGAAGGTATGCAATGTATGCTCCATCATGTGTTTATCACATAACAGATGATAATGATGGTGTCCTCTACATTGGATGATGGAGAAGGATGAAATAAAGTATCTGATTCCTAAATCTTTTCCCTGGTCTAGCATACTGTCTTCCTTTGACGTGAAAGTAAAAAGCCACAATGCAAGCCTGAAACCTGCCTAGGCCTCCTGCATTGGGAGAGCACAGTCTTAGCCACTGTACCCCCAGGGAAGTCTCCACTTTAATTTTATATCGCCTATCACTTGCTGAAATGGATCTTAACCGTTATAGTAAGTCAACACCCTAAATCTTGGGGAAAAAAGCACACTTTACCCTGAAGCACTGAGAAACCCATCAGTATTTCTGAGAAGGGGAGAATACAGTGTTCCTCAATTTTAAGGTACTAATCTAGCATGGGGTAGAAGCTAAATCATAAAAGAGAAAATTTTTGTGAGAAGGCTGGTAAAGCTGATGTATGTCATTTAGGTATAAACCCTAAAACCATTAACACTGAAACCAAGACAAAGATGTAAAATCTTGAAGGAAGACTCAGTAATATTTAGTAACTGGGTGTTGCATTTAAGAAAGTGTAGGAAGGATATGGATAAATGAGAGAGGGCATACAAGAAGATACTCAGGTTTTTTAGATTGATGGTTTAGGATGTGAAGTAGCATCTATAGAAATGAAAATGCCAAAAGGGTAGACATGGATGAACAGAGGAGAGAAGAAAGGAAAGTCAGGAACGTTATGAAAAGTTCAAGCTGACATTCGGGGAATTCAAGTGAAATTTTCTAGTAAGTATGTTGGCATTGAGGGCAAGAGTTTGTGAAAGAAAAACTTTCAAAGATATATCCTAAGAAGCATCCCTAATAAAAAAACTTTAGGTGATGATGTCAGCACTGCTACAAGATAGCATGAGGCATATTTAGCAGTTTATGTGAGCAAAAATTGGTTGGATCCACTTTTAAATTAAGTGAGCCATTTTAAAATTTGTAATTCAATAAAGTGGTGGCTAATTTGGCAAAGAATCTGCCTGCAATGCAGTAGACCCACGTTTGATCCCTGGGTCAGGAAGATACCCTGGAGTAGGAAATGGCAACCCACTCCAGTATTCTTGCCTGGAGAATCCTGTGGACAAAGGAACCTGTGTCCATGGGGTCACAAAGAGTTGGACATGACTGAGTAACTAGCATTTACTTAAAGTTTCTTGTTATTAAACATGTAAAAAAAATCATTGATTAAATGTGTAAAAAAGGCAATCAATTGGAATTGGCAGTGCCAAATGGGAAGTAGTTAGAGGCACTCCACCAACAGGAGCTGGGGGAGAAGACTCCTTTAGGGACCATCTGGAAGCAAAGAAAGGAAATTATTTGATTGGCTTTAAAAGATTTGATTAATTGAAAGCAATTGGTCATCTCTAGGTTTTGACTGGAGAAGGCAATGGCACCCCACTCCAGTACTCTTGCCTGGAAAATCCCATGGACAGAGGAGCCTGGTAGGCTGCAGTCCATGGGGTCGCTACGAGTTGGACACGACTGAGTGACTTCACTTTCACTTTTCACTTTCATGCACTGGAGAAGGACACGGCAACCCACTCCAGTGTTCTTGCCTGGAGAATCCCAGGGACGGGGTAGCCTGGTGGGCTGCCGTCTATGGGGTCGCACAGAGTCGGACACGACTGAAGCGACTTAGCAGCAGCAGCTACAGACTCAGACCCAGGGGAAAGTCATATAAAACGTGTGACCATAACACCTATTGTTAAAGCCTTGCACAGATAAGTGTGAGTCCCTAGGCCTCTCAATAGGATAGACAGGGCTCAGAGAAGAAGCTGAAGGTTTTTGCGTACTCTAAGACTTTCTCAGCTTTATTTTGTGTAGGTGCTATGTATATGTGTGTGTGTGTGTAGGAATGGGAGTGGTTGTTTGGAATTAATTGTCAGCATAGAGTAACCTAGTGAAAGCTAACTAATCCAACCAACAATCTATCTGAGAATCATCTTGTTTACTTTTGTAACTGCTTTAAGTTTTCCCCAGTTTGCTATAGAATTACTTTCATTGAGATTTCGCACTGTCTGGGCCCAGGCAGAGAATGAAAGAGCAATGCTTTTGTTCATAGGAACATTTAAGGCTATCAGATCATGATTAATGAGTCAATGCCGCTGCTGCTGCTGCTAAGTCGCTTCAGTCGTGTCTGACTCTGTGCGACCCCAGAGACTAGGTTTAGGATATTTGAGGCATGATATTATGCAAGATCAATTGCTCAAAATACTTTTTGAGCCTTGTAAATTCTGTACATTTACAAGACATTTTATGAGTTTTCTATGGAATTTGACCTAGAGGTCAAATTTCAATCTAAACATGTCTGAGGTAGAGATGATCATGGCTTATCTTCATTTTAAAAGATGAAGAAATAGACTTAGGGGGCATCCAGGGATAAAAGAGACCTGATGTACGTTCTCTGTGCTCTTTTATAGTTTCGTACTTCTGAGTTAAAAACCTTGGAAGAGGATTTGATTAGTGCCCATGACCATATATACCTGTGATCTTCTCTGTCTTAAATGAAAGAGATGCAATCTCTCACTGAACAATTTTGAAGACATCAATGTTATTATTTCTAGATGAATACCATTTTCATTATCTTCTAGTGTCCTGATGTTTTGTGAAATAAGTTATTAATTTCTTCGATAAGCCTTTTCTACTGCTCAGAACCTCAGCAGGAAGCAGCCTGAGATGAACTCTTCCTCCATTAATAGATTATTCCAACAAGTCTAGGCAAGAGCTGGCCAGGTCGTTTATCATATTTCACCACAGGATATGGAAATTTACATGCTGGCTCTTTGTTTAGATTTTTATTTCCTGTTTTTAAAGTAAAACAGTGTACTCATTTTAATTCTCAAAAATGAAACAAGTCACTTTTTCTCCAAACTTCACTGACAATTCAGGAATTTTATAAAAATCTGAAGAAGAGAGAGAAGAGTTACTATATATTATTATAATGTAGAACCTGTTTCACAAACCTGTTTCACTGATTTTGTAATAAAACTTTACTAATTTTACAGAAAGTGCTGTTTCAAATTAATGAATATTATAAATTACAGAACACTTGATAAATAAATATATATATGTATAAAAATAAACATATAGCAAATGTATAATACTTTTACATATGGATATACATAAAACTCCAAGTGACCAGTAAATAGTTTCGCCAAGAGCAAATACAGTCATCTCCAACTCTTTGCAACTCTGCACTGTAGCCCGCCGGGCTCCTCTGTCCATGGAATTCCCCAGGCAAGAATACTGGAATGGGTTGCAATTTCCTTCTGCAGGGGATCTTTGTGACCCAGGAATCGAACCCGTGTGTCTTACATCTCCTGCTTTGGCAGGTGGATTCTTTACCATTAGCGCCACCTAGGAAGATCATAAATAACACTCCAAGTGACCAGAAAATAGTTTTGCCAAGAGCAATACTAGTAGATTTGCTTTATAAAAGAATTTGTAATAGCATTAATGATTTATACATGTATCAAAGATCAAGAACTTTTATAATATACATTTGGAAATTTCTGTATTTGTGTTCTCTATTAAGTAGGTTTACAAACATTCTTTGTGGCTGATTTAAACCATAGTTCAGTGTCCGTTTCCAATGACATATTTAAAATTCTCAAAGAATAGGATCCGAAATATTGAGGCTCTACTCTTGGTTGTCTGTGGCAATCCGATTGCCTCCCAAAAGTGGGGGACATGACTTGAGACTGCATTTACAAAGCATCACATTTTTATTCAGACTGCTTATTTTGGAGGTAGGTCAAGTCTCCGCAAGTCACTCCTAGGTGCTGAAACTTTGTGTTGAATGATAGCGCATGTAAAAATACAGACACATAGAAAACTGCACCTGCCATGGCTCTTTTGTTCCATTTGCTTCACACACATCCAAAAGCTACTTTGCAAGGGGGACACAGCACCTTTTCACTGACATGATCTTTTTATGGGTTACAGATTTCTATAGAAACATTGGAGCAAATATATTGAAGAATATGAAGCAGATAATCAGAGCCTTAAATGACCAAGACTGGCTCGCTATTCATCAAACTCAGTTTTTCCTTCCTGAGCTTTCCACCAGAACTCCTGTTCCATGCAGAAGGGGTGGGCATGTGGCTGTTTCTTGTCAAGATGTGTCATTTCCATATCGAGGCTTTCGAAAAGTAAGTGTGCCTTCTCCACCCGCCTGTTCTCTATTGAGAGTTGGGGGCAAAGCAGGAGACTTCCAAGTAAGATAGTAGATTAAAACCATGAGATCAATCTCAGAAAAGCCACCCACCAAGGAGAAACACAAGACAAATACTTGTATTGTTTAGTCCCCACAATTTTGTTGTTTGTTACAGTAGTTAGACCTCCCTAACTATTTACCTAGCTTACAGACAGAAAACAGTGAAGGCAGAGGTGTTTTTGAGAGACCTACGTATGTGTAATCTATTATTATTAGTATGCTGGTTTCGTTTGCTGATACTGTAAACTAGAAGGATAAGATTTGGCAAACATTCCCTACTAAAGAATCCTTGTTTTCATTATGCCTTACTTTTAAATAATTAATTAATTAATTTGGCTGCATTGGGTCTTATTGCCACGTGTAGGACCTTCGATCTTTGTTGAAAAATGCAGGATCTTTATTTTCAGCATGCAGGTTCTTTAGTTGAGAATGTGAACTCTTAGTTGCAGCATGTGAAATCTAGTTTCCAGGGATCCAGTCTAGGCCCCCGGCATTGTGAATGCAGAGTCTTAGCCACTGAACATCAGGGAAGTTCCCATTATTCTGTACTTTTAAAAAGAATGTTCTTCATTAAAATATAAAGTAACTTATGCACAGGTTTACTTTCCATGGCAGTATTTGTAAGAGCAAAAGACTGAAAATAACCCAGATGATCATTGATCAGATCAGTCACTCAGTCATGTCCAACTCTGATATCCCATGGACTGCAACATGCCAGCCTTCCCTGTCCATCACCAACTCGTGGAGCTTGCTCAAACTCATGTCCATCCAGTGGGTCATGCCGTTCAACCATCTCTCCTCTGTTGTCCCCTTCTCCTCCTGCCTTCAATCTTTCCCATCATTAAAGTCTTTTCAAATGAGTCAGCTCTTTGCATCAGGTCACCAAAGTATTGGAGTTTCAGCTTCAACATCAGTCTTTCCAATGAGTGTTCAGGACTGATCTCCTTTAGGATGGACTGGTTGAATCTCCTTGCAGTCCAAGGGACTCTCGAGAGTCTTCTCCAACACCACAGTTCAAAAGCATCAGTTCTTCCCCTCTCACCTTTCTTTATAGCCCAACTCTCACATCCATATATGACTACTGGAAAAACCATAGCTTTAACTAGACGGACTTTTGTTGGCAAAGTAATGTCTCTGATTTTTAATATGCTGTCTAGGTTGGTCATAACTTTCCTTCCAAGGAGCAAGCATCTTTTAATTTCATGGCTGCAGTCACCATCTGCAGTGATTTTAGAGTCCCCCAAAATAAAGTCTGCACTGTTTCCCCATCTATTTGACATGAAGTGATGGGACCAGATGCCATGATCTTAGTTTTCTGAATGTTGAGTTTTAAGCCAACTTTTTCACTCTCCTCTTTCACTTTCATCAAGAGGCTCTTCAGTTCTTCTTCACTTTCTGCCATAAGGGTGGTGTCATCTGTGTATATGAGGTTATTGATATTTCTCCCAGCAATCTTGATTCCAGCTTGTGTTTCATCCAGCCTGACGTTTCGCATGATGTGCTCTACATTTAAGTTAAATAAGCAGGGTGACAATATACAGCCTTGATGTACTCCTTCCCTATTTGGAACCAGTCTGTTGTTCCATGTCATGTTCTAACACTTGCATCTTGACCTGCATACAGTTTTCACAGGAGGCAAGTAAAGTGGTCAAGTATCTCTTTAAGAAGTTTCCATGGTTTGTTGTCATCCGGCAGTCAGAAGGGTTTGGCATAGTCAATGAAGCAGATGTTTTTCTGGACCTCTCTTGCTTTTTCTATGATCCAACAGAAGTTGGCAGTTTGATCTCTGGTTCCTCTGCCTTTTCTAAATCCAGCTTGAACATCTGGAAGTTCACATACTGTTGAAGCCTGGCTTGGAGAATTTTGAGCATTACTTTGCTAACGTGAGATGAGTGCCATTGTGTGGTAGTTTGAACATTCTTTGGCATTGCCTTTATTTGGGATTGGAATGAAAATGGACCTTTTCCAGTCCTGTGGTCACTACTGAGTTTTCCAAATTTGCTGGCATATTGAGTGCAGCACTTTCACAGCATCATCTTTCAGGATTTAAAATAGCTCAGCTGGAATTCCATCACCTCCACTAGCTTTGTTCGTGGTAATGCTTCCTGAGGCCCACTTGAGTTTGCATTCGAGGATGTCTGGCTCTAGGTGAGTGATCACACCATCAAAGTTATCTGGGTTGTGAGATTTTTTTTGTATAGTTCTTTTGTGTAGTCTTATCACCTCTTCTTAATATCTTCTGCTTCTGTTAGGTCCATACCATTTCTGTCCTTTATTGTGCCCATCTTTGCATGAAATGCTCCCTTGCTGTCTCTAATTTTCTTGAAGTGATAGCTAGTCTTTCCCATTGATTTTTTCCCTTTATTTCTTTGCATTGATCATTGAGGAAGGCTTTCTTATCTCTCCTTGCTATTCTATGAAACTCTTCATTCAAATGGGTATATCTTTCCTTTTATCCTTTGCCTTTAGCTTCTCTTCTTTTCTCAGCTATTTGTAAGGTCTCCATAGACAACCATTTTTTCTTTTTGCATTTGTTTTTCTTGGGGATGGTCTTGAACACTGCCTCCTGGATAATATCATGGGCATCCATCCATAGTTCTTCAGGCACTCTGTCTATCAGACCTAATCCCTTGAATCTATTTGTAACGTCCACTGTATAATGTAAGGGATTTGATTTAGGTCATACCTGAGTGGTCTAGTGATTTTCCCTACTTTCTTCAATTTAAGCCTGAATTGGCAATCAGGATTTCATGATCATCAAAAAAGCAAGAGAGTTCCAGAAAAACATCTATTTCTGCTTTATTGACTATGCCAAACCTTTGACTGCATGGATCACAATAAACTGGAAAATTCTGAAAGAGATGAGAATACCAGACCACCTAACCTGCCTCTTGAGAAATCTGTATGCAGGTCAGGAAGCAACAGTTAGAACTGGACATGGAACAACAGACTGCTTCCAAATAGGGAAAGGAGTACGTCAAGGCTGTATATTGTCACCCTGCTTATTTAGCTTATATGCAGAATACATTATGAGAAACGCTGGGTTGGATGAAGCACAAGCTGGAATCAAGATTTCTGGGAGAAATATCAATAACCTCTGATATGCAAATGACACCACCCTTATGTCAGAAAGTGAAGAAGAACTAAAGAGCTAAATGAAAGTGAAAGAGAAGAGTGAAAAAGTTGGCTTAAAGCTCAACATTCAGAAAACTAAGATCATGGCATCTGGTCCCATCACTTCATGTCAAATAGATGGGGAAACAGTAGAAACAGTGGCTGACTTTATTTCTGGGGGCTCCAAAATCACTGCAGATGGTGATTGCAGCCACGAAATTAAAAGATGCTTGCTCCTTGGAAGGAAAGTTATGACCAACCTAGACAGCATATTAAAAAGCAGAGACATTACTTTACCAATAAAGGTCCATCTAGTCAAGGCTATGGTTTTTCCGGTAGTCATGTATGGATGTGAGGGTTAGACTATAAAGAAAGGTGAGAGGGGAAGAACTGATGCTTTTGACCTGTGGTGTTGGGGAAGACTCTTGAGAGTTCCTTGAATTGCAAGGAGATCCAACCAGTCCATCCTAAAGGAAATCACTCCTGATTATTCATTGGAGGAACTGATGTTGAAGCTGAAACTCCAATACTTTGGTGACCTGATGCAAAGAGCTGACTCATTTGAAAAGACTTTAATGATGGGAAAGATTGAAGACAGGAGGAGAAGGGGACAACAGAGGATGAGATGGTTGGATGCCATCATTGACTCAATGGTCATGAGTTTGAGTAAACTCTGGGAATTGGTGATGGACAGGGAAGCCTGGTGTGCTGCAGTCCATGGGGTTGCAAAGAGTCAGACATGACTGAGTGACTGAACTGAAGTTCACGATCTGAGCCACAGTCAGCTCCTGGTCTTGTTTTTGCTGATTGTACAGAGCTTCTTCATCTTTGGCTGCAAAGAATATAATCAATATGATTTCAGTATTGACCATCTGGTGATGTCCATGTGTAGAATCTTCTCTTGTGTTGTTGGAAGAGGGTGTTT
This sequence comes from Muntiacus reevesi, assembly GCF_963930625.1. Taxonomy (NCBI): domain Eukaryota; kingdom Metazoa; phylum Chordata; class Mammalia; order Artiodactyla; family Cervidae; genus Muntiacus; species Muntiacus reevesi. The sequence goes on along the minus strand of NC_089264.1, from coordinate 23,850,315 downwards.
GCTATGACCAGTGTGTTCTCTTGGCAAAACTCTGTTAGCCTTTGCCCTGCTTAATTTTGTACTCCAAGGCCAAATTTGCCTGCTACTTCAAGTATCTCTTGACTTCCTAATTTTGCATTCCAGACCCCTACAATGAAATGGATATCTTTTTTGGGCTTTAGTTATAGAAGGTCTTGTAGGTTTTCATAGAACCTTTCAACTTCAGCTTCTTCAGCATTACTGGTCAGGGCCTAGACTTGGTTTGCCCTGGAAATGAACAAAGATCATCCTGTCATTTTGAGATTGCACCCAAATACTGCATTTCAGACTCTTTTGTTGACCATGATGGCTACTCCATTTCTTCTAAGGAATTCTTGCCAACAGTAGTAGATATAATGGTCATCTGAGATAAATTCACCCATTCCAGTCCATTTTAGTTTACTGATTCCTAAAATGTCAATGTTCAGTCTTGCCAGCTCCTGTTTGACCTCTTCCAGTTTACCTTGATTAATGGACCTAACAGTCCAGGTCCCTATGCAATATTCCTCTTTACAGCATCAGACTTTGCTTCCTTCACCGTCACATCCACAACTGGGTGTTGTTTTTGCTTGGCTCCGTCTCTTCATTCTTTCTGGAGTTATTTCTCTACGCTTCTCCAGTAGTCTCTTGGACACCTACTGACCTGGGGAGTTAATATTTCAGTGTCATATCTTTTTGCCTTTTCATACTGTTCATGGGGTTCTCAAGGCAAAAGTACTGAAGAGGTTTGCCATTCCCTTCTCCAGTGGACCACGTTTTTTATTTTATTTTATTTTTCCAGTGGGCCACGTTCTTTAGAACTCTCCACCATGACTCCATCTGTCTCAGCTGGCCCTACATGGCATGGCTCAATTTCATTGAGTTAGACAAGGCTGTGGTCCATGTGATCAGTTTCATTAGTTTTCTGTGACTGTGGTTTTTGTTTTGTCTGCCCTCTGATGGATATGGATAAGAGATTTATGGAAGCTTCCTGATGGGAAAGTCTGTGGGGGAAACTGGGTCTTGTTCTGATGGGTGGGGCCATGCTCGGTAAATCTTTGATCCAATTTTCTATTGAAGGAGATTGCTATTATCTTCATTACCTCCATCAGAGTTTGGTCTCAGGTGAAACAACAAGGAAGGAACACAGCCCCACCCATCAACAGAAAATTGGATTAAAGATTTACTGAGCATGGCCCCTTCCATCAGAAGAAGAGCATTAATAGAGAAAAGTGAAAAGTGAAGTCAATCAATCTTGTCTTTGCGACTCTTTGTGACCCCATGGACGTTCCAGGCTCCTCTATCCATGGGATTTTCCAGGCAAGATTACTGGAGTGGGTTGCCATTTCCTTCTCCAGGGGATCTTTGCAACCAGGGATTGAACCTGGGTCTCCTGCATTGCAGGCAGACTCTTTACCATCTGAGCCACAAGGAGGCTTCATTTATAGAGAACTTATTAATAAACTATGGGTCATCAACGTAATGAAATAAGATGGAGCTGTAATGGGAAATTATATGAAAGAAAGAAAGAAAGTACGTGATAGGTTATCTAGCATGTTGTGTATTTTGAATAAGTTGCATATTTGGTAATATTTGTGAAAAGAAACAATAGTGGATTGATAAGGCAAAATTAATAAAAAATTATGTTAGTAAGAGGGAGGGTAAAGAGAACAGGGATGGAAGCAAAACTTGTTTCACAGGTTTCACCTTGGTGTGTTTTAAATATTTTTACATAATTAGAAAACAAAATAAGTAGTCTGTAAACATTAAAAGCAAACTGAACTAAATAAATCTGCCTGGATATTAAGTTAACACCATTTTCTAATAGAGAGAAGAAAGTATATCCAAGTAAACTTAGAAGTAGTATTACTCTTAATCTTCAGTAGAATATATTATTGTTATTGTTAAGTCGCTAAGTGGTGTCTGACTCTTTGTGACCCCATGGACTGCAGCACACCAGGCTCCTCTGTCCTCCACTATCTCCTGGAGTTTGCTCAAATTCATGTCCATCGAGTTGGTGATGCTGTCTAACCATCTTATCCTCTGCTGCCCCCTTCTCCTTTTGCCTTCAATCTTTCCCAGCATCAGGGTCTTTCCCAATGAGTTGGAATATACTATAAAGACAAACAAACAAAAATACCAAGAAGTCTTATAATTCTTTAAATAGTCAATGTTGGGAATAATATCAGTATTGTTACTTTTAAAATTATTACAAGTATATAATAGGATAAAGAAGTATGTTAATTTTCTTAAATATCAGTAATTTAGCATAAGGGGGAAAAGAGATATGAATATAAAACCAAAAAAAAGACCTTTTAATCTTATATTTGAGTGGGAATATCAGTGAAAATATATAAATTTTCCTTGGCTCTTTAAAAAACAAAAAAGCAAAGCTCTGTATCTTAAATCTTTCTAAGGAAAAACCTTAGAAGCAATGACAAGCTACTAGCAGTAAATAACGGCAAGATCCCTGTCTCTAAATAACATTTCCTACTAAAAGCAGTCTTTGGAGAAGTGATTGACTCCAGGGCTGGGGCAAAAAATGTACATGATGGGTTTGTGATATTATAATATTATATTGTCCCATAAAGCAAGGACACTATCAAAGATTGTGGAATCTTGCAAAAGGGACATAGAAAAAAGCTTGAAGATTCTCCCACTGGCCAAAATGGGGTAATTTGAACATTTAAATAATACCTGTAAGTGTAGGTCCAACACATTGAAATGAGAAAAAGCAACGAGTTCAAATTAGACAGAGAAGAGGGGGAAGAAATGGGACAGTGGAGAGGAAAGGGAGAGTAAGGAAGGAAGGGATAGGAGGAGGGAAGGAGAAAGAGAAGCAGAAAAGAAAATCCACGGAATGCCATTGGAAGTGTCCACAGTCCAACTCATTACTCTAAAAACTGACACTTATAGGGGGAGAAGTGAACAGGACATCTTATCTCTATGCAATGAACTGTATTTCATTTTGAAGTGAAAAGTGAATGTGTTAGTTGCTCATTCATGTATGACTCTGCCCCTACCTTGGACTGTAGCCCACTAGGCTCCTCTGTCCATGGGATTCTCTCAAAAATACTGGAATGGGTTGCCATTCCTTTCTCTGGAGTATCTTGCTGACCCAGGGATTGAACCTAGGTCTCCCACAATGCAGGCTGTTTCTTTACCATCTGAGCCACCAAGGAAGCCCATATTTCAGTTTATACTGAATTAATTAATGGGAAAATTTCATCTAAATGAAAGAATTCCAGTTAATAAATATAGAAGAAATAATAAAATTAGAAAAAAATCCCATTTTGCAACCTTCACATGAATCACTTAAAGCTCATAAATCTATGGTAAAACCACTTTCTCTTTACAGCATATTTCACTGAAGATTGAAAGAATAATATTTCTAAGTAGTACATGGAATAATCTTTTTAAAAGAATATTTATAGATGGGGTTGTGTAGTTTATTTCATATCTATTTGAGTCTTTAGAACTAATTTCTTGGCCATTGGAAATCAAAGGACACCAGACAGGCAATGCAAAGGACCATTATTAGCCACATATATAAAGTGGAAAATTGACCTGGTTTTCCCAATAAGGAAATAGCAGTGAGAAGAGAAGGGGGAGAGAGAGCAAGAGATTGAGAGATAGAGAGAGAAGAACTCTGTCCTAGACTGAGACATTTTGTGAAAGCATTAAGAGACCATACAACCCAATAATATATGTGAATCTTCTTTGGAAGCTGATGTTTTGTCCCTAGTTTTGTTTTTCTTTTGTCTTTATGTTTAAATAATTGGGAAAAGTTAGAAATGAACTCAGCATTAGATAATATTAATGAATTATCATTAATGCTATTAGATAAATTAATAACATTTAGTTATGTAAAGAAATGTTCCTTATTTTATTATTTGTAAAGAGGCACACTAAGATATTTAGGGTAACATGTTTCTATTCAAAAATACTCAAAAATATTTATGAAAATATGTTTGGAATTTGCTTTAAAATGTTTCAACCAAAATAAGATTTTTTTTTATTCAGGAAAGATAAACTTGGCAAAATGTTGATGGTTGTTGAAATTGGGTATTTATATTTTGAAAATTTCAGGAAAAATTCAAAAAAAAATTTTTTTGAAGGCGATGACACTGCTACAAATGATATCTTTATGATGGGGAAGGAAAAAAATTGTAAACTTTGCTCTGTAGTCTTGCAAAGCTTAAGTTCAACACACTTGTTGTGGATCTGAAACTGTTTTACATCATGGTTTGCCCTTTAATTTTTTTTTTTTTTTGTAAAGAGTAACCCGAATATCTTTTTTTATTTTATTTTTTAATTTGTTTTTATTAGTTGGAGGCTAATTACTTTACAATATTGTAGTGGTTTTTACCATATATTGACACGAATCAGCCATGGATTTACATGTGTTCTCCATCCTGATCCCCCCTCCCACCTCCCTCCCCATCCCATCCCTCTGGGTCTTCCCAGTGCACCAGCCCCCAGCACTTGTCTCATGCATCCAACCTGGGCTGGTGATCTGTTTCACACTTGATAGTATACATGTTTCAATGCTATTCTCTCAGATCATCCCACCCTCGCCTTCTCCCACAGAGGGTGTGAATAAAAGGGAAGCTTTTTACATTGTTGGTGGGAATGCAAACTAGTATAGCCACTATGGAGAACAGTGTGAAGATTCCTTAAAAAACTGGAAACAGAACTTCCATACGACCCAGCAATCCCACTCCTGGGCATACACACCGAGGAAACCAGATCTGAAAGAGACATGTGTACCCCAATGTTCATCGCTGCACTGTTTATAATAGCCAAATATCTTATTTGTACAAACCAGGATGGCTCCTCAGCCCCTCTGGTTTCACCACGTGAAGGATCTTATTTTGTGTGATGTTGTGCTAGCTGTCTTTAACAGACAAGTTTATCTCTCTAAATGTTTTTATTGTTAATTTTGTTTTGTTTTGGCTATACTAAAATAACATGCAGGGAATTTGTACAAGAGTTCACAGTGTACCAGTGTGAACCACAAAAGATAAGGAGCAATAAGACAGGAGTAGAATAAAAGGAAAATTGAATTCAGACAATGTGAATCTGACAGATACTGCCCAGTTAGGAGACATTGGTCACATCAATCTCAGTGAATACTGCACTTCTCTTGGGCAAGATGGGAAGGGTAACATGGTTATTGTAAAGACTGCATGAGCTATGTGAGGTGCTTTTTCAACTCTGAACCCTTATAATATTATTAGCATGAAGAATGAATACTGGTAATATTTCATATGACTGTTTTTACTTTCCAAAAGTGAAAAGTTTTCTAAATTAATTTTAAAAGTAAAGCAAATAAGCACACTAAAGTTTTCCATTAAAAGATGCCAGAGTAAAGAAATGATAATTTCATAATGTACCTGTTTCACTGTTTTATGCTTTTAATATATCAAGTCTTGGTGTTGGGTTTACCTAATACAGTTCCACCTATTCAAAAACTCATAGGTAAATTTAGTACCATACTGAAGGGCAACAGGAAACATTGACTATGGCTTAACTTGTTTTCAGTAATTTATAATTTCAATTTGCAGTCAATACTCAGTACTGTTATGCCCTTGAACTAAGCTTTTCTCTAAAGTGTTTAAAGCACTTAAAAATCTTGCATTAATGAAAAATTGTTTTACAATATAGTTGTGAATCATGAAAAGAGAATTGAAGAGAAAACATATAACCATTTGCCCTATCGTCTCTGCCATTGCAGGAGACTCAAGATCCTTGGCTAGGGAAGATCCTCTGGAGGAAGACATGGCAACCACTCCAGTATTCTTGCCTGGAGAATCCCAAGGACAGTGGGGCCTGGTGGGCTACAGTCCATGGGATCACAAAGAGTAGGACACGACTGACTGAGTAAGAACAAGCACTCTTTGGCAGAAGAGACCACGTGAAAGAACATGAGTATCTCTTTAAAGTAATTAATGACGTAAGGGCTGCAAATTTATGAAACAAGCAAACAAAGAAAAAAACCAGATTTTTTTTTTCCCTAAAGAATAGCAATAAGAAACGCATTTCATCTGATTCTACATTTTCTCTCAGTAGAAGGATTAAATCAGCTCATCAAATACAGAGCTCCACATTGACTTCTTGTTTGGTGCCTGCCAAGCCTCATTTCACTACAGTGATACTGGACTTTGTGTTCTTAAACTATTATTCTGTTTCTTCAGGTGATAGGCTAGAGAAAACAGACTATGTTCCTATGGATACTGTTAGCACTTCTAATACCTTTAGCAACTGGCTCTTTCATATTTCATGATCCTCACTTTTTACTATTCTTGTCTTTCAATCCAGACTGATCTTTTTAGATAAAAAATTACCTACATATCTGTCTACCTGTTTTTGAAGGGATTAAATGCTTACACATTTCAACAGTTTAAAAGGCTAAAAAAAAGAGGTACATAGTGAAAATTCTCTCTCCCATCCCTGTACCCCAGTTATCCAGAAATATGTTCCCCCATATTTTTTTGATCACCTGCTTTTATTCACATTGCTGTCTTGATCACCTGCTTTTATTCACATTGCTGTCTTTATCTGAAATGTCCTTCAGACATCTTTCATTTTTTTGCCCCTTCTCTTCTTCAGAATGTAGCTCATTATTCTCCTATAACAAGCATTCCTTGAACCATCCACTGTAAAATCGATTCCTTATTCCCCTTATTCTGCATAATTGAATACGACTTATACCTTGCTTTCTTTAATATATTTAAAATGCTAATATACCTAAATTATTTTCAGATTTCCTGAACAGAAGATTTCTGAATGGCTTATGGATTTGTAGGTTCCTTGAAAGCAAGAAATGACCCCTATCTCTTTTGTTTTCGCATAACAGGCAGTCTGGACTTGATGCCTAATATGTTCTCTATCCTCAAACATCTTAACCTGGTGACTCTCAAAATTTGCTGCTATTAGAATAAGCTGGGAAGATGTAGAAACTCATAATCCCCTGCCTTCATCCCTTTTCAATTACATCAGAATCTCTGGGGGTGTGATCTACACATAAGGACTATTTAAAACTTGCCACAAAACTTAGCTTCCAATGTGGAGCTAAGTTTAAGAATTAGTAGTTTAACCCACCTGGATGCCCTCCATCTGTCCTTGACCGCATTTCATGAAACCACGCTCTTCCCATCAGTATCAGACAAGCCCGCTCCCTGCACTCACAGCCATCGTTCCTGCTTTTCTCTGGTTGCAGGTAAAAAAGTCTTCCTCTTCCTCCTGTAGACCTTGTTGCAGCAGTCACATTTTCTTGGTTCCCCTTCCCTGAAAACCTTCTGGTAAGGTTTTCCTATGTAGATGGTTGTCATTTTTTTCCTCCTCCAAGTCTCTCTCCGACCTACTTATATCAGGCTCTCATTCCCATGAGGCCTCAGAAATGTCCTTGTCCATGTCACTTGTCATGTTGCCAAGCCCAAGGGCCAGTTTTCTGCCTCCTCCTTACCTCTCAGCAGCATGACCACTCTATGCCCCAAACACTGCCTTTCTTGATTTGCTGAATCTGTGTGTTGCTCCTTCTCTCTCTCTGCCTCCTCTTTATTGACTCTTTGCTACCTGACTCCAGGATGACAGTTTCCAAGGGCTTCATCCTAAGTCCTCTGCTTTCTCCACACATTTCTATGTACAACTAGTGCATAGAGATGATTTCAGATAGCAAATGATTTGAAAAATTTTTTACCTTAATTTCTTTTCAGTGATATTAGAAAAGAATACAGCCTATCGAACTCACTTTAAGGCTATAAAATGAAAGAGGTAAGTTTAAAATAACAAAGCACATGACAAACTCCTTAAAACACCCTTTATATATCTTGGTTCTTTCCTTAAATTTCTCTAGACCACAGCTACCTTGTTCCTTCCAAAATCCTCCATCAACTGCTAGGTTTCCTTTTTTCTTTAGCCTTCCCTTCAAGCATCCTTTTCATTCTTCCCCACTCATCTCCAGCAGAAACATCTTGATGTACTCTCTAATTTGAAACTGCTTGTACAATGGAGAATGTAGTGTAGTGCATGTGTTAATTGCTCAGTTGTGTCTGACTCTTTGCCACCCCATGAAGTCAGGTTCCTCTGTCCATGGGATTCTCCAGGCAAGAAGAGTGGAGACAGTTGCCATTCCCTTCTCCAGGGAATCTTCCAGACCAAGGGATCGAACCTGTGTTTCCTGCATTGCAGACAGATTCTTTATCATCTGAGCCACCATGAAAGCCTGAAGGGTTCACCTAGTAGAGAAATCTTTAAAATGGGAAATGTATACATTGCCAGGAAGCCACAGAAAAGTTGCCTGATGTAGAAGAGATATTCTGGGGAAGGAAGAGATGTAGCAATAAAATGATATATACGTATATTTCAATAATAAAATCTGTCTCAAATATGTTTTTATTATCTAAGCATCTAGAATTGTTCACATTTAGAAATGTTGGTATACTTTAGAAACAGGGAGTCTCAAAAGCACCTGGGTCAAGATCAAGGCCCTCATCTTCATCACCAATTTATTTAAATATTTAATGAGACTGAGCATTATCAATATATAACTCTAATTATTATTAATAGATTTGCATCCCTAAGATTTTAATAGAATACCTATAATAAATCTTTTTTTTAATAGTTCTGTTAGAATCTCTTAAGCTCATAATAATAATTTCTGACATGATGTATATATAACAATTCTATTAGTATCTATAGGTTATGTTTATTAGTTCACGATAAAGCACACGAAATATACTGTCTTTGTAGGATTGGAAATAAAACAACACAGAAGTCAATGTCTTAGTGAAAGTGAAAGTCGCTCAGTCCTGTCTCTTTGTGACCCCATGGACTGTATAGTCCATGGACTTCTCCAGGCCATGATACTGGAGTGTGTAGGCTTTCCTTTCTCCAGGGTATCTTCCCAACCCAGGGATCGAACCCAGGCCTCTCTCATTGCAGGCAGATTCTTTATCATTTGAGCCACAAGGGAAGCCTGAGAATACAGAAATGGGTAGCCTATCCCTTCTTCAGCGGATCTTCCCAACCCAGGAATTGAACGGGGTCTCCTGCATTACAGGCAGATTCTTTACCAATTGAGCTATCAGGGAAGCCCATCAATGTCTTAATGAGCAACCAATTTCTATTATTATCCTATTATAGCATTTTTTTCATTTAAAGCATTTTATTTCTTCAGACAGGAAAGCTACAAAGTTAAAAGCTTCATAACCAAAATTTTTATATAATAATTCATTCTTCAAAGCAGCCACAAGCTTTTCAACTCTGGACATCCAGGTTACACAACAACCCAAACCTTCATGCTTTCTCTGTAAATGTACATCTTTCTCAAGAGGCCTTGCGTTCCGACTCCACAGCTTAAATTCCTGTTACAGGACTGAACCAAACTGAAACCAGGCTGCAATCAACCTACCTAGACCCTGATGTACACAGGGCTCTGGTCCAACTCTCTCCCCATCCTGGATCCGTCATGGTCCATTCGATGTCTGTTTACTTCCCACACTGAGCTCCAGAGGTCAGGAAACTGAAGGTTGTGCATGTCTACACGTGGTTCCCTTGGAGCCCCAGCAGGGACTCCTCCTCCAAGATTCATTCTGTACCGTTTGATCACGCAAATGGTAGTAAACTTTGATTCCCGGGTTGAGACAACGTCAGATGAGGCACAGACAACCGATGATGAAGAGAAAGCGCCGCAGACAAAAAAAACCTTTTACTGCATTTTGCCTTTGTTTGTTTTGTAATCTTCAGTGGGGTTGTTTAGTATGGGTGGTATCCTTTTTCAGCATCACAAACTATGACAACCAATAAACTGTAAATGAGGCGGGTAAATAACGTATAAACACTTGGAAATGAAACAATACTTTATATATTTATGTAATGACTTTTAATAAATTAACCCTAGCATTTGTGGGGGCTCATACACTATATTCCTGGATGTTTACATGTTAAAAATTAAGCTAACATTGCTAAATATCTTTTATCTCCCTACACTGAAAAAATTGCATTTATAATAACAAAAATTTTAAATGTGAGGAACTATGTTACTGTTTTATAACTCAAAGTCAGAAAATGTAAAGGATGACTGATTTTAATTACGGTTGGCATGTCTGGCCTTTTGTTGATGAACCAGTGATATTTGGATAATATAAAGAAATATGGAACTAATAAATTAGTATATATTTATTTCATAGTAATTGTTACTCTTCCTTTCATTTTAGAAATGTCATTAATTATGCTATGATTAATATTTTAATGCAACATATGTTGACAGAATGCCAAATCAGACAATATATTTTGATTCAGTAGAACTTTTTGATAGTTTTTAAAAATGCTTTAATGCGGGTGGAGAGGGAGGTGGGAGGGGGGATCGGGATGGGGAATACGTGTAACTCTATGGCTGATTCATGTTAATGTATGACAAAACCCACTGAAATGTTGTGAAGTAATTAGCCTCCAACTAATAAAAAAAATTTTTTTAAATGCTTTAATGAACCAGTGTGCATTTTATTTTATTTTTTAATCTTGCCACACAGTGCAGCGTGTGGGATGTTACTTTCACCACCTGGAAACAAATCCTTGTCCCCTGCATTGGGAGCACAAAGTTTTAACCACTGAATCACCAAGGAAGTCCTGATAGTTTTTAAAATTAATTTTAATTGGGCAAAACTTTGCTGAGTCAATACCATCAGATTTTTAATATAATTCTTTTTTTTTTTTTTTATTAGTTGGAGGCTAATTGCTTCACAACATTTCAGTGGGTTTTGTCATACATTGACATGAATCAGCCATGGAGTTACATGTATTCCCATCCCGATAGATTTTTAATATAATTTTTAATGCAATACTTAGATCTGGTAATGAATCATGAATTTTACATATCAAGTGTTGTAGTAGGTTTGCATATCATAAATTATTGTTACCCTATAAGATTTTGCAAAATATTTAAAATTTCATTGGCATCATCTTTTTTGGAATTTATGCCATCTCTTAAGGAAATATCTAAATCTGTATGGTGTAAAGAATTGATAGCACATGACTGATGCCATATCTAGGTTTACATGCTCAATTATAAAATGAATGACAATGTTGAAGATTGATTCTCGGCTATCATGTGCAATTATGGTGATTATCATGTTAATTTATGAGCAGTTTTAGAACCACAAACAGAACATGCATGAAAAAGCGGACACTAAACTCTACTGGAAAATAACATTTCCTTACCCAAGAAACTACTCTATTGCCCTGGATTTAGAATTGCATTATAGATGTGCAACATTATCGATAAGTAGCCCTATTTCTAAATAAAGATGCATATTTCCAGGGCATAAAAAGTCAAATCTCTATTTTGTTAGAGTTGTGCGGTGATGGGGGGAGATGCAGATGTTTCAAAAATGTCATTGATATTTGAGTATATGTGCTGCCAAAGTGAGCACTGTCACAGATATTTGAGAAAGTGAATTAAAAATACATATCTACCAACCAACAAGGTTTAAAGTTGATGTAAATTATTGATGTTAATTTGTAATTAAGTGACAATTTTTAGAATATTACTCAAAGTAAGCTTAAATATGCATAGTGCTGCTAAAGTTCTGAGTCAATATAATATTCAACAGCCATTTCAATACAAGTGAAATCCATAAATATCAGAGAGGCAAATTTTTGATTTAATGAAGAGTGGTCTGTGGACTACTAAGAAACAATTAATATTCAGGAAGTAGTATATATTGAGAGCTGTGTGACAAAAATCTGAATATAAGCCAGGTATATATTTTAAAATATATTTTTAATTTTATTTTATTATGGCAAGAACTTGTAACATGTGATCTGTCTTCTTAACATATGTTTAAGTGTGTAATACAATATTGTTAACTATAAACACAATATTGTACACCAGATTTCTAAACTTTATTTATCTTGAATAACTGAAACACTATACCTATTGATTAGCAACTCCTTGTCTCCCCTGCCTCCTACCCCTGGTAACCAGTGCTCTGATCTCTGCATCTATGAGTGTGACTATGTTCAATGCCCTCTGTAAGTGAATTGTGCAGTATTTGTCCTTCTGTGACTGGTTTATTTCACACAGTGTAATACCCTTCAAGTTCATGCATGTTGTTGCAAATAACAGAATTTCTTTCCCTTTTTAAGGCTGAGTAATATTCCATTCTATGTATATATCACATTTTCTTTATCCATTCATCCATCCATGTACAAGATACGGATGATCTTAAATGAATCACATGTTAATATGTGAAACAGAGAAATGAATTTTATTACAAGCTTGTGAGATCTATTTAATTGCTTTTCTAGAATTGTATTTTTGCTTTGAAGTTGGGATGAGAAAATTGAGTTCTAAGACCCCTTAATCCCCTACCTTATTTATCATATTTAGACCAGTTTATTTGGAATGAAATGTTTCTGGGTTTTTGATGATCAAAAAAGTAATCAGTTTATAAAGTAAACAAGCAACTGGCAGACTAGTCCATGACAACAACAAACAACAAAGACTATGATAGCCAAAATGCAGAACCAATCCACTAACCAATATTTTTAGAGCTTCCTCTAAGACACAGAGAATCACTACTGACCAGATTTTTCATACTTCCAATAGTCTTTCAAGATTTCCATTTACAATAACCCAGTAATTAACGATCATAATGCTGAATGAGGCATCATGAAAGGCAAAGTGATGTTCCCTTTACTTTGTTTTTCAAGGCAGGAAAATATGAAAAATACACATTAAGACAGATTTCAGAAAAATGACTGACAGTTATTTAGCCCTTAAGTTTTAGTTGTCTGGAAAAATTTGTGTGTGGCGAAAACTCCATTTTATTTATTAGAATCATTAGAAAATAAAGTGCTAGTGTTTGTATCAGAGCCAAGCCTAACGCAGGGTCCTACACTCACTGCCTTCAGCCAGCTGTTGTATCTTAGAGTAGTCACTGAACCTCTTAGGACCTTTTGCTTCCTCATCTATAAAATAGGAAAAAGAAGAGAAAGTCAAAGTGTTAGTTGTTCAGTTGTGTCTGACTCTTTGCTATCCTATGGACTGTAGCCTGCCAGGCTCTTCTGTCCATGGAATTTTCCAGGCAAGAATCCGGGAGTGGATTGCCATTTCCTACTCCAGAGGATCTTCCTGATCCAGAGATCTTGCTTCTCCTGCATTGGCAGGTGGATTCTTTACCACTAGGGCCAACTGGGAAGCCCTTATAAAATAGGAAGGTGATCTAAGTAACTCAAGGATGATTGCCAACTCTAAAATTCTACATCTTAAAGAAGATTATGAAGTTTTATAAAATAGGAAGGTGATCTAAAGTAACTCAAAGATAATTGCCAATTCTAAAATTCTATATCTTAAAGAAGATTATGAAGTTTTTTTTTTATTTCTTAGAAAGAGCTTCAAGTGTATGCTTAAAGTATGTACAAGTCATTAAAGGATAAAGTATTTTATGTTGGAACTTACCCAATGGGGCAAAAGAGACTGATTAGAAATGAAATCTTCACTCACAAGATACCACATAAGTCTAAGAATAAGATCTGGTTTTCTCTCAACTGGTAGAAAAATTTAAATAATGGCACATGGAATCCATAAGTAACTAATTTACTGTTTATGACTTACATTAGAGATCAGTTGTTGGAATTTCCCAGAAGGTTATTTCCCACTATGGCTTGTCTTTCCTGTTATATGGACCTTTGGAAGGCACCTAGATGACAAATCACAACAGTGACTAATATTTGGTTTGTATGGAGCTTCCACAGTAAGTACTTCTCCCATTTCCCCTTTTCTTAAAGTCCATGTCCTTCGTCTGACTTCTCAAGGCAGAGCTTTAGTGTCTTTGGGTGTATTTCCCCCTAACTTAGACCAATCATATTTCCTCACTTGGGATGTTGAACTAGAGAATGTTAATACTGATTTAGATATAAGGGAAATTGAAAAAGAAAGGCCATACCAGGCAGTACCAAGAGGTGAGCTGGAAAGTGACAGTCCACGTGTCTGCTCAGATTATCAGGTACAGAAAACTGAAAAAGTTAAGGAGAGTGGAGAAAGGAAATGAGCACGGAAGAGCAAAGACACGGCTTTCACAGCTTCTGTGAGGTAATGTCATATTTTTACAATGAACTGCAATTTACAAATTAAAAGACTAATACTCAGAAGGGGAATGACTGACTTTCCGAAGGTCACATGACTAATTACTACCACAGTTATTTTGGAACCTCACTTTTTTGATCTCTAAACTGGTTTTCTTCCTACTACACTCTTCTAACAGTACTGGCTTGGCCATTGACCTTGTGACTTTGGGAAAGTCAGTTAATCTCTCTGAGTCTCCATTGCCAGGTTAGTAAAGTGGAGTTAAAACACAAGCTTTGCCCTACTTCATAAGGTTGTTTTAATACTACATAAATATTTTAATTTTTATTATGTTTTAGAGTTTATAAAGGGACAATGATGCATGATTTCATACTGTCCAATTCCTACAAAGATGCTGTAAAAATCAAATAAGAATGTGTGCAAATGCAGTTGCATGTAATTATCACATGCTTCTACTTCCATATACTACTTCCCATCTCTGAAGCTGTTGAAATTCTTGAGAGACATTAGTGAATTAAAGGTTGTCCAGTGAGACTGGTCAAACAGACACTATAGCCTGTTTGATAATGCTTAGAATAAAATTGAGGCATAATGAGAATTTTACAACTTGCAATGTCCAAATTCTTCAAACAGACTTTCCAGGCTATTAATAATCTGTCCACCATGACTTACAATATTCTTGTAAATATCTTCCAACTTTATTATTCCCAATGTTAAATGTTAAGTGAATTCTTTCTCCATGTAGATCTCTTTGGCGGTTCACTTAGTATTCCTTTTCTTTTTAGCTGGACAAGATATGTTAGTGAAAAGAACTTGCTATAAATAGACTATCAGCAATATGGTGGCCAGCTGTTGGGGTAGGGATGTGTTCTACAGCCCTATGGTTGGGTCTTAGTCTTTTAGTGAGCCTGTGTCTCATTTAATTACCAATCTTGATCATTTAAGTTTACATTGAATGGAAAGAACTAGGTATTGCTTGAACATTATCCTCATTTTCTAGGATCTTTGGCAAGTCATTTTGTCTCTCTAAGCCTGTTTGCTGGTGATAGTAATATTTACTTTGTAAAGATGTTTCCAAAATAAAATAATTCATGTAAGAGCATTTTGTGAACTCAAGGGCTACACCAGAGTACAGGGTTAAAAAATTGCTATTTTGCAAACAGGTCCGTGTATTAACATTTTAATGCCTACAAAGAAGTGTCAAAATTTCCCAACATTCTGCTGTTTGTTAAAGAATGCCATCTAAGTTGCAAAAAATTTCCCCACTGGAATTCAAAAAAACTACTTTGAGATAAAAAAAATGTAACCTATGAATTTTTTCTCTCCATACTGGGCCATGTGCTAAAAAGACTCGATAAGCATATGGGTATCCATCCCAGGTTGCACATGACCCCTCTGACACTGAAAGTCACCCACCACAGACTATTCCATTTTCACAGCTTCCACTAATCAATCCTAGTTTCTCAAACAAAGCCTTACAGAATCTTCCTAACTAACTACCCCTCAAATATCCGACAAGAACAGGGAATTCCTCTTGCTAGGTTTTCAAATTTTTCCCAGTCTGACCGCTGTGCATTAGATATTTTCAGTTTTTCTATTTTTCTCATGGTATCTAGAATAGAGCAGAGTATTCCAGATGTGGTATGAAATATAAGAAAAAAAATCACCTTCCTTATTGTAGGTCCTGCATTTCTATTAATGTGTCCTTGTGCGTATGGAGTGTCCTAAGTCACTTCAGTCGTGTCTGACTCTTTGCCACCCCATGGACTGTAGCCTGCCAGGTTTCTCTGTCCATGGGATTCTCTAGGCAAGAATACTGGAGTGGGTTGCTGTGCCCTTCTCCGGGGGATCTTCCTGACCCAGGGACTGAACTCACATCTCTTACATCTCCTGCATCAGCAGGTGGGTTCTTTACCATTAGCACCACCTGGGAAGCCCTAACATGTCCTTAGTTCATATTCAAGTTTTAGTTAAAATCTTGACTTTTCTTTTTTTTTTTTTTTGCAAGAGCTGGTGGCTGAGCTATACTTCCCCTGTTCTGTTTCCCCCAATGACTTTTTAAGGTTCAACTGCAGGAATTTAATCTATTCCTTGTAGATTTTGTCCTGTCAGATGCAAAAGTGAAAGTGTATAGAAAACATTTTTGTTTCCCAACTTTTCATTTCACGTGAAATCTGCCCTAATTTCTTCCCGGTCCTTAGACTATGTAAAAACCAAAAACAGTGCTCCTGTATCACCAGTGTTGGTTTTCTTTGTACTTGAACTAACTTGAGTGGGTTTCTGGTCTTTGCACCCAAAACAGCTGCTGCTGAACATGGCCTTAACCCAACTAGGGCTGACTTTACTCATCCCTAGTCTGAGGACTGGAGGCCAGAATAAGGAGCTGTCTCAAACTGAAAGATCAAGAATTGTGGACTCTTTGACTACACAATTGCTGGAATAGAAGAAAGTACTGCAATTTTCTCTCTCGTAATGAAAATGGAAGCAGCTATGTGTAAAAGAATCAAGTTATGGGGAGGTGGGGAATGAATGGATGTGGGGGTGCAGGGAAGCAACTCCACTGGCCTTGGAGTTGGGGAAACATTGATTATTATCTTAATTCTGCTGCATTCAAAGTGTGTGACACTGAGCTAGTCACAGCCTTCTCAGCCTTTGGTGTTTTCATATGTAAAATTTAAAGAGCTATGTGGATTACATATGATATCTAATGTCTTTTTAGCTTGAAATGTCAGCTTTCGGTATAGATCTGCACCACTTGCCATTGCCCATAGCAGCCCTCTTTATCCTTGCTTTTGTTTTTTTATCTGAAAGATATTACTCCCCAAGTCCTGGAGATAGGACTTGTGTAGCTGTGGTTCCTAGATTCAAGACCTTTCCTCTCCTTCTCTAACCTCGTCATGTACAGGTACAAGCCTGAACATGTGCAAGCCTTTTTTGTTCTTTGACTTTGGACAAGTTCATTTCTGCTTTCTCAAATCTTCCCAGGCCTACAATGAAATCTAGGGTCAGAGGGAAAGATGTATGGAGGGAACATCTTGTCAGCAGAAAACAACAGACTTGAGGTATTCAATCAGAAACAAGCTTAAGGAGATTTTTTGGCATGAATCCAATTCTTGATGATTGATTAGGGCTTCCCTGGTGGCTCAGATGGCAGAGAATCTGCCTGCAGTGCAGGAGACCCACATTCGATCCCTGGGTTGGGAAGATCCCCTGGAGACGGGAATGGTAACCACTCCAGTATTCTTGCCTGGAGAGTTCCATGGACAGAGGAGCCTGGTGTACTACAGTCCACGAGGTCACAAAGAATCAGACACAACTGAGCGACTAACATTTCACTTCATTTTCAACTCTTAACTGGTGGCTCAGCAGTAAAGATTCTGCCTGCCAATGCATGAGATGCAGGTTCGATCCCTGGGTCTGGAAGATCCCCTGGAAAAGGAAATGGCAACCCACTCCAGTACTCTCGCCTGGGAAATCCCATGGACAGAGGAGCCTGGCGGGCTACAGTCCATGGGGTTGCAAAAGAATCAGACAGGATTTAGTGACTAAACAACAACAAAATTCTTGATTTTTTTTGTTTATTTTTATGGTTTTGATTTTTTTATACTTAGACTTCTTTATAGTTAAGCAAAAATGACTTACTATCTTTTATATGCATATTCATGTGTATGCTTTAGTATTTTTGTAATTTTAAAATAGATTAATACAGAAACAGATTATCAAATTCAGAAGATACAAGAATGCATACATACCATTTCATCTACAGTTCACTGTTTTCTGGATGTTTATTTTCCCTTCTAGGAAGGAATCACTACTAATATTAGCATTTAAAAAAATTATTTATTTATTTGGTGTGCTGAGTCTTAGTTGCTGCATGTGGGATCTAGTTCCCTGACCAGAGATTGAGCCAAGACCCTCTACTTTAGGAAAGAGGAGTCTTAACTGCTGGACCATCAGGGAGGAGCCACAGTTTTTTTATTTTTAATGAGACATTCTAGAGATATTTTTATCCATGCACAATAACACATGAATTCAAGCATACATGAATATAGTCATAAATATAAAGATTGCTATAATTATGAAATTGTTATAATTGTTTTTCCCTTAGGGCAACATATTATGTAATAAAGCATTTTCACCCACCTACCAATAAGGCTTGGCTCTGATTGCTATAGCAGCTTTTGCAGAGCTTCCTGGTTTATTTAACCAGCTTTATAGTATTTCATTGTTTGGGCATATCAGAATTGACTTATTTAGTTTTCTATTGCAGCTGAAAGTAATATTCTTTTATCTTTGTTGATTTGTTCACATATATATCCATCCATAGGACTGGTTTCTAGAGATAAACTTGCTGGGTCAAAGGGCAGGTGTATGTGTGATCTTGATGGATGCTTCTAAATTTCACCCCCCAAAATAATGGTTGCTTTTATTTATATTCCCACAGGCAATATGAAAGTGCCTGTTCCCTTACATTCATTCCAACACAGTGAATTATCAAACTTTTGGGTTTTGCCAATTTGATAGATGAAAGACAGTATCTCATTGTTGTTTTAAATTGCATTCTCTTACGGTGAGTGCGGTCGGCTATCTTTTCATGCGTTTAAGGACTATTCGTCTTTCCATTTTTATTAAGTATCTGTTAATATAATTTGCCAATATTTCTATATAGGTATCGTAAAGACAAGTTTGACCAGGTTATTTTGAGTTCTGTAACATAAAAGCCAAGTAATGGTCAAAAGTCAAAACAGAAGGTTTTTAACTTAAAATAAAGAGAAAAGATTTGAAAGAATTTCTACTGATCGTCTTCCCTTCAGCATTTCATTCTGTCTTCTTTTTCCTATTCACCTCTGTTCCCTCTCTTTCTTAACTGTTTGTAAGATTTTAAGTCCATGTAGTCTATCTATTTACAGAGCACAGATTTGTGATCTGTTTCCTTATTGGGTAAAAAGAAAAAATAATTAGGTGACTCTACATTTCAGTTCAGTTCAGTTCAGTCGCTCAGTCCTGTCCGACTCTTTGCGACCCCATGAGCCGCAGCACACCAGGCCTCCCTGTCCATCAACAACTCCTGGAGTTTACTCAAACCCATGTCCACTGAGTCAGTGACACCATCCAACTGTCTCATCCTCTGTCGTCCCCTTCTCCTCCTGCCCTCAATCTTTCCCAGCATCAGCATCTTTTCAAATGAGTCAGCTCTTTGCATCAGGTGGCCAAAGTATTGGAGTTTCAGTTTCAGCATCAGTCCTTCCAGTGAACACCCAGGACTGATCTCCTTTAGGATGGACTGGTTGGATCTCCTTGCAGTCCAAGGGGCTCTCAAGAGTCTTCTCCAACACCACAGTTCAAAAGCATCAATTCTTTGGCGCTCAGCTTTCTTTATAGTCCAACTCTCACATCCATACATGACTACTGGAAAAACCATAGCCTTGACTAGACGGACCTTTGTTGGCAAAGTAATGGCTCTGATTTTTAGTATGCTATGTCTATGGTTGGTCATAACTTTCCTTCCAAGGAGTAAGCGTCTTTTAATTTCATGGCTGTAATTACCATGATTCTACATTTATTAAAGGATAAATTAAAGATACAATTTTGTGTGTGTGTGTCAGAGGTTTTAGTTGGAAGAAACAGAAACAATGGATGATTTGAACACAAATGGAACAGCTCTAGAATCTGTGGCAGGCATTTCACTAGGTTACTGATCTGTGAATAGTGGTTTGAGTCAAGTCACAGAACTGTGAGTCTGTCACAGTCATTGAGCATGACTTGATCACTGCTGATAATAGACCCTGGGGGCCGCTGCTGGTACTGCTCCTCCTTTATCCTAGAAGATGTATGTGGCTGATACTGGCTTCTCTAGCTTAAATTAGAGCACTCCTTGCATCTTTGGAACTGTAGCATCTGATTTAGTTTGTCTAAGCTTTGTTTGGTCCATGATCTGGTTGTGGTGTCTATGTTCTATCTAGAGAGAAGCTATGGAAGCCAGTATCAGGCATGCTCACCTTCTATAGTCAAAGCCAGGCTCATATAATAAAATGAGGGAGGCTCCTTCATTGGAAGGGTGTTTAGATTCTGTATGGCCAATAAGATTGACAGTCATCAGCAATTCTCACTTGCTTTTCTCCTCTGGGCAGAGATCTTCAAAAGATGACCACTTGAAAATCAATCTGATATACTATTTCTTCTCTTGGCCTGAAATATTGAGGGTTAAGGAAGAAAATAATTGGTCCCTTCTTTGCATAGCTTGATCAGAGTTTGGCTGAGAAAGGAAAAAGGAGGTTACAGGTAAAGAAATAGCTGCCAAAGCCAAAATTTATGCAAAGCCAGAGTTTATGCCTGAAGGTACCAATTTTTAATCCTTCCTTCATGATACTCTGATATTAAAATTATACAGTCTCTTTCCATCTGCTTACTTTTTCTCAAAAATGATTTAATACATTTACAATTCCATGAAAATAACAATTTATTGTTTTTCTATCTTCTGGAATTTCAACAACTAAGTTAGGGCTAGCCATAAAGATACACATGGCCTAAAAAGTGAATATAATTCATTTTCCTCAGGCTAATTGCACTAGTTTGTTAGAGCTGCTAGAAGCAAGTACCACAAACTGGGTGGCTTAAACAACGGATCTGAACCTCTTGCAATCCAGGAGATTAGAAGTCTAAGTTCGCTAGAAGTCCAAGGTTAAGGCATCCGCGAGGTTGGTTCTTCCTGTGGGCTGAGAGGGAAGGCTCTGTTCCAGGCTTCTCTCCTTGGCTTGTAGATGACTGTCTTCTCTTGGTGTCTACATTTCATCTTCCCTCTGTTGGTGTCTCTGCATCCACATTTATCATTTTTATAAGGACAACAGTTGTTCTGGATTAGGCCCCATTCAAATGACCTCATTTAGCTCACTTATCTCTATAAAGATCATATCTCCAAATACAGTTGCCTTTGGAGTTCTACAGACGCGGACTGCAACGTTTGAATTTTGAGAGGGACACAATCAACATTAATCCCGTTGCTAATCTTAATAAAATTTTGTCTTTAAGAGAGGAGGAAAGCAGACTATAAAAGACTCTTTTGGCTGTATAGGCTTCTAATTTGAGAAGATAGTGCCAAGGGCCAGGAGTCTAAGATAATGGCATTTCCAAATGTGAGCAGGCCTGGGAAGGCCTCTCAGTATGCAATTTATGGGAGAGATATTTTAAAAGAATAATTTGCAGACATGATCTAGGCAATTACATATATGTAGAATTTGGTATGTATGTGTCCTGTGTATGCAGCAGTAGAAACATTTTGTGTGTGAGAGAGACTTAAAAACCACAACTTCTCTAATTTGCTCTAGGTGCTAAAACTTATTCTGGAAACAATTAGACAATATTACAATAGAACTTAATCCCACTATTTTTATTGAATTTTCCTTTGATTATAGGAAATTATAGATCAATACAAAATCTCAAAACTCACCAGTGTTTTCATATGGATCCATCCAATCGAATGAAACCAACTTATTGGAGCACCTAAATTTAAAAGACTGTATTTTACTGCATTTTAAAGTAAAATGCAGTAAAGAAATGTACTAAAGCCAGAAAATTTTGATGGAATCTTCTAATTCTTCTGTCTTATCTATCTCACAGGACACAAAAACAATAGTATAAACTACATAAAGCTCTACAAGTCCAAGGTTTTTTAACCAAATTATGAGTAAAGCCTCGCTTTTGCTTTTAGGTTACTGAGACATCTGGCAAATACTTTATGGGTCTCAAGCACCTCAGAAATAAAATGAAGATGATTGCTGAGATGTTGCAAAGAATTAATAATATAAACAATTAATGTAAAATTTTATTAAATAGCTTTATTAAAATTATTGCCTTAAGGTTTTAAAATAGATTGTAGTTTAAGACAGTTGACTCACCTGAGTCTCCTTCGCATGTAGTCTAAGTTTTTCAGGTTCCTACCATATTCCATCTTGGACTTTGGCAAATTGCATGTATATTTCACATCTTTGGCAAGTTATACCTATTTTATGCCATAGTCGGCACTAATTCATGGGAAGGATGTGTTCTATTCATTTTCATTTTCTTTGAGGGCTTCCTGTTTTACATGTTGCTGAAGAAAGGCGTCACTGTAAACATTATCTTGGAAACACTTGAATGTGAATGAGCAAAGTGACCACATGATGGCAGTATGTTAAAGGAATAAAGAGTTCTTCACTTCAAGCCACAGTTTTGACTTAAAAACATCTATATGATCAAAGAGAAAAGCCTCAAATCTACCTACTTAGTGAACCCTTTATCCTAGTTGATTTTTACAGATGCAGGGACTGAGGGTAAATGACGGTTTCCAGATTTCAAAAACAGCAAGGATTAAGAGAGCTCTGAGTTCCGAGATTTTAAACTAAAACCAGACAATCAGCCTGTGACTCATCCTTCAAACTGAACGATTTGGGTAACAAGTAAGGGAATTATTTGGCTAATTGTACAAAGAAGAATAATTTATGGATTGTACCTAATTTTACTGTCTAGTAGTTATACAAGACATTTGGGGTTGCTCTGTTGATTAAATTGAAAAACCTCTCAGTTATATACATGCATGCGTTACTTTTGAATGAATAGCCAAAACATTGCAACGATGAATTTGAGCAACAATTTTGCCTTGTAATCTGTGACTAAGGATTTTTATTTCATTAGCAAACAAATTAGTCAGCACTTGAAAACCTCCAACTGCTTGATAATTGCCTAGGAATGAGAGAGAGCCAGAGGCAGATTCTTGTGCTGGAAAAGTCCAGATGTGATTAACAATGTCATCAGACAAGTCTTGCAAACTCTTGGTTTTTTTTTTTTCTTTTTCATTGGCTTTGTTTTCAGTCAGGATTTCTTTTGTGATGGTGAACATCACTCCAGGTTGCATTTAGTTGGAGGTTCAGCTAGTTCAAAAAGAAAGGTGTCTTTCCCATAGTTTCAGCAAAATCTCTGGGGCTGGTTCCCATGGCTGGTCTTGGATACTTATAAATTCTTGAACCAATCACAGTGGCAGGGAGAAATGGGATGCTCTGACTTGCTAGTCCAGTCATAGGCACTCAAGCGGACCCAGAGTGGAGCCACTTTCCTCTGCACTAACAACATGATCTGAAAATGCAAGAACAGAGGTTTCCCAAAGGAAAATCAGGATTCTGTTACCAAAATAAACAGGAAGGGATATTAGGCAGATTTTTGTTTATTAGTCGCTCAGTCATGTCCAACTCTTTGCGACTCCAAGGACTGTAGCCCACCAGGCTCCACTGTCCATGGGATTTTCCAGGCAAGAACATTGGAGTGGCTTGCCATTTTCTTCTCCAGAAGATCTCCTAATCCAGTCTCCTGCAAGTCTCCTGCTTTACAGGCGGATTCTTTACCGCTGAGCCACCGGGGAAGATAAACAATAGCTGTTCACTGAAAGAAGTTTAAAAGATTCAGTCCCTGCTCTCAAGAACCGTACACACTTGAAAAGAATCATGAACTGAAGAAGTAGGATCATCAACATTATGTTTAAAGTCGCTTTAGAGGTTTGGAAATACTTATTTCTCCTAATCCTTAAAAGAAGTGTTTCAGGTCAGTCCTGTTTTGTGATTAAGGACAAAGAGAAACATAAACATTAAATTATTTAACTGCTGCTTAGATGTCCAACATAGAAGAACTTACATCAAAATTGAAACATATTTATATTTTCCTAGATGACAGTAGCTCTCCCTGTGTATAACACTAGGGCATGCTTGTGTGTGTGTGTGCTTACTCACTCAGTCGTGTCCGATTCTTTGCGATGCTATGGACTGTAGCCCGCCAGTCTCCTCTGTCCACGCAGATTCTCCAGGTAAGAATCCTGGAGTGGGTTGCCATGCCCTCCTCCAGCGGATCTTCTAGACCCATTGTGGGTAGTTATTTGTGAGTAGAAAACACGTTCATATTATAGGATCTGTTTGCATGTGCCTCGTTGTGACCCCATGGACTGTAGCCCACCAGGCTCTTCTGTCAATGGAATCTTTCAGACAAGAATACTGGAGCAGGTTGCCAGGAACCCAGGGACTGAACATACGTTTCCTACATTGGCAGTCAGATTCTTTGTCACTGTGCCACCTGGGAAGCTCCCATACATTATATGATCTAATATGCAACAATAGTTTACGGCCATACCACCCTGAACGCGCCCGATCTCGTCTAATATGCAATAATAGAGCTGTGTTTGACATAAGAAATACCACCTAGCACAATGTTTTCTCAAATTGTGGTCTGCCTATAGAGTAATTTCCTTGAGTGTTTGTTATAAACACAAATTCAAGGGCTTCATCCTTCAGACTTCCTGAATCAGAACCTCTAGAGATGAGGTCCTAGAAATTAATGTGAGCAGAGGCTCACATGAGTTTCATGCACCATGATGCTTAGGAATTTCTGACTTAACACATTTAATTGCACACAGCTTTAGTGATCTAATAGTTATAGAAATGAAATCAGAGCTCTGCAGGATTCCACACAGTCTTTCCTTTAGGTTATTCCTTTTAGTCTGGTCATATTTCCCTTTTTATTCTCTTCTCTCTAAATTAAAATACTCATAAATTATAAAGACTAAGAATTATGCCATCATGTCATCTAATTTGTGATATTCCAAATTAATCAGTGAATGAGTATCAGTTCTTGTAGCAAATACCATAAAATAAAAACTTAGAATTGGAAAGGAAATTAGCTCAGTGGCTCTTAGGCTCACATAAGGATACTCATTTCCAGGAAACTAAAGTAACTTGCTTAGCTAGGCAGTTGGTATGGATGGTCCTTTTGAAACTACTCATTTTTAAATGACTATCTCATTTGGGGAAATCATCATAAAATTCAGTTAGCATTTAGAATTAAAACCCAGCTTTAGTTACATTTAATTGTGTGCGCACTAGAGCATAGAATTCAATTTCAAAATCCCGAACCATATTTTATTACTTGTCTTTATGAATAGTTAATGGACATTTGCTATTCCTATGCATGTGTTCTTCATTATTTGCCCATGGCGGTAGGAGTAAGTGCTTGGATTCCCATTTGATAAATGAGGAAGGTGAGGCATTTTTAGGTTAGAAGTAGGAACTAGGAAACAGGAGGTCGAGGATTTCCTGGTAAGGCCAGCAGGCCCTGTTTTCTAAGATGAGCTAGTCAAGCTGAGTTGGAGATGAAAGACAGTGACTGGTGTGTGTTAATTTTCTTGACAGGGATTTTCCATAGTGCAGTGTAGCTTAGGTTTAGATTTGTGATGTTGGCCTGGCCACTGTGGTGGCCTCACTTTTGTGAGTCCAGATGTGCAGGTTAACTTTATCAATATAATATAACCATGTATTACTTTTGCTTCATGATTTTTAGCTTACCTTACTTAGCTTTTCATTTTCCTTGGAGCTCCTGCCATTTATTTTCTTCTGCTTCCTCTTTTCATCCTGTACTTTCTTTTAGAGCAAAATCACTTCCTTTTTATTACACTACTCTAATTTTAACAGTTACTAAAAATGAAGAAGATTCAAATTAGTCCCTTTTTATATTGTATTACTTTGGCAAAAACAGCCTTTTCCCTGTTTTATTTTTCTTCAGATTGAGGCAGTTTGACTAACTTGGTTTGTTCAAACTGAGGGACAAGAGGAAATAAATCTGGGTGTTCAGCATTAAAAAAGCTAATGACAAAGACATTTTTAGGGACAAGGGTTTTTTTGTCTTTCCTAGGTTATTCTTCATGTCTTTTTGATATCTCTGTTCTCTGGTTCTTATCTTTAAAAGACAGCTGCTTTACCCCAGGCATAAATCAGAAGAGAAAAGCCAGTTACCCAGCAAAACTGGGCCTGGGGGGAGGATGAAAGGGAATAAGCCTCCAGAGAAGGAGAAAGGAAGAATAAAGGACCCCTGGAGAGTCCATTGGGCCAAACACAACAAACACAAGCCGGTGAGCACAGACGGAGCAGAGGCACTGACTGGGGAAGAAAAAGATGACGCCTTTGATGCCTCAAAACCAGAAAAGAAGATCCCAGAAGAGTGACACATATGCCTTGGGAACAACTCTGCCCTGGAAGTACAAGGCGCACGCCCGTGATTCATGGAATACATGGGAGGTAAGGGCTCAATTCCCGGGCACGAGACCAACAGGAAAAGAGGCAGAAATGTGCTAATTGTAAACCACGGTTACATAACGTAGGAGCCACACTGTATTTTTCCACAATGCTGCAGTTAAGAATTAATAGAGGAAATGTTTGTTTTCTTGGAGAATATATTGAAGACAGATTTATTCAAGATTATATGCATCAAAAGTTTTTCAAAATTTATGTGTACACACTAATTTGGACTTCGTGACTTAACCAGTTAGTTTATTTAAAAACCTGTAAACAAAGAACTCATAAAACACTCATTAAAATTTAGCTGATTATTTGATACCAGATAGCTAGCCTTGCGTTTTCCCATTTTTTTAGTCAGCTGATAGAAATCATATAAACACAGTGTAATTTATACAAACTTAGCTGAAAAGTTGGAGGACTAATATCAATTTCAGTTAATGTTTTTATGTTTTGAAAGTTTGTTGGGTATCAAACAGAGCTTTTAAAAAGTTGAAACTCTGTGTGAGGAAAATAAAAATCTACTATGAGACTTGCTTGCTATTACTGTTGTCAGTTCATTCATATTTTAACATCCTCTTACTCTAAGGTATTAGAAACCGGATTACTTTCATGCAGGTAAATGCTGGTGCACTGGGAAGACCCGGAGGGAGCGGGTAGAGAGCGAGGTGGGAGGGGGGATCGGGATGGGGAATACATGTAAATCCATGGCTGATTCATGTCAATGTATGACAAAACCCACAACAATATTGTAAAGTAATTACCCTCCAACTAATAAAAATAAAGGAAAAAAAAAGAAAATCAAGAAAAAAAGCTATGGAATATATTAAGGTAGAACTTAGTTTTACAGAATATTCTTGAACAGAAACTATTGTAACTGCTATGCTACCAGGCAATACTGAGTCTGAATAACAGCAATTATATGAATATTTTAAGACTATAGATACTTCCTTATGTATAGGTTTTTAAAAAAAAATTAGCTTAAAAAAACTTTTGCACCATATGGATACAGTGCAAAATTCAAGAACTATAGTAAGAGGAACAACTAATCCCCTATCACAAACTCCTACTTCATCACTCCTAACCTTTACCCACCAAATTCTCCCCCCGGAGGCAACTACAGTTAAGATATCTTGTGTATTGTCCAGAGATGTTACGTGGAAGATTTCAAACGCCCTCTTTGACCGCTTGGTTGAAACTTAAGAACTTCAATTTTCCATTGACTTTAAACCGCAAAGTGGAATTCTAGTCTTTGGTTTTGACATGGAAATGACTTCCATATCAGTCCAGACAACTGAGAGTTTGCTGATTATGCCAGGCATGGTCCCCATTCTGCCTTAGGGAGAGTTCTTTTCTCTCTCAATAAGATAAACAGACAACTCCTAAGAAGCTGTCCTCCCTTAATGGGCCCTATTTCATTAGTTCATTGCCAAGAAATTACAGCTAATCCAAACGAAAATGTAAAATGAATGTGATTTACTTGTATAGTTTGAATGATATGGGTGACCTGGACTGTGAAAAGAGACAGATTACTCTTTGTTTTTTATTGTTATAACCAAGCGTTCTTATCTGTTTTGGATGAATTATAACCGGCCACCTGAAAATACGCTGATTAAAAAAAAAAAAGAAAACAAAACAGGAAGAAGCTATGCATCATCCTCCTTGCAGAGTGCTGATAAATTTATACAACTATCTTGTCTGTATAAAATACCTATTATTAATAATTCAGCAATAGATCTTTCTCTTTAAAAAATTGATGATGTTACCAAAATAGCTATAATTTGCAACCATTTAAAACTTACTAAGATGGTATGGCAGAAAGTCCTTATCAAAATATCCATGTTTCCTATAATGCCAAAGTTTTGTTTTGATATTTATAGCAGATAAATGCCAGCACTGTGTTAGTTCTCATTGCAATAAATGTGAGATTAAATTGAAATGACAAACAAGCTATGATGACAGTTAATGATGGAAACACTCTCTTGTATTCCCTGTTGCCATCTAAATTGGTCCACATAGCAGTCTGACAGGTGGGTTGCTGGGTGCAAATTGTTGTTTTTGTTTAGTCACTGAGTCCTGTCCGATGCTTTTATGACCCCATGGACTTTAGCCTGCCAGACTCCTGTGGAATTCTCGAGGCAAGAATACTGGAGGGGGTTGCCATTTCCTTCTCCAGGGGATCTTCCCTACCCAGGGATCAAACCTGTGTCTCTTGCATTAGCAGGCGGATTCTTGACTACTGAGCCACCTGGGAAGAAAGACTGCGGGGTGCAAATAGGACCTTTCAAATTTGGCAGAACGGTTACACGGTGATGGTATTCAAGATGAGAATCTCATACCTCAGAAACTATCCTAATGGTATTACCAGTTATGAATCATTATGCCCTCAGTACGTGCCAGCAGGAAGTCACAAGAGTCTAAACCTGTTCAATCCTTATTCTCCTAGGTCAACCATCATTAAAATGTTCATTTGTCATTATTTATAAATTAAATTTGAGCCTCTGAGGATAAAAGTCTTTTTTCTACCTTCTAAATTAAAATTTTATTTTAATGCTATAAACAGATGTAATTTTTAAAAAAAAATCAAGTATTTCACAAGGTTTATCATTTCAAAACAGCAGTCTTCTCCACCTTCCTTCTCCTGATTATTTTTCCTCAAAAACTACTTTCAACTTTTAGATTTTTTTCCTGGTATTTATAAATAACATTCATGTAGTACTATTCTGTTCAATTTATTACTATTGATAAATTCTTATTTCTAACCTTGGCACTCCTGTCCTTCAAACACGGTTACCCTTTCTTTGTTCTAGTATAGCTACAGCTTCCTCTTTGCTAAACCAATATTCAATGTTTATTATTATGCCCATTTAAATATCATTTACAGCTGACCCATGTAGTATACATAGGGGAGGAAAAATATTTTCCTTGACTCTTTTGATTGAGTCTGAAAATTAAACTGATAAAGACAGATTAATAGGAGGAGGAAAGCATACACATTTATTTAACACATTTTTGCATAGGATCTTCCCTGTAGCTCAGATGGCAAAGAATCTACCTGCAATGCAGGAGACCTGGGTGTGATCCCTGGGTCAGGAAGATCCTCTGGAGAAGGGAATGGCAATCCACTCCAGTATTCTTGCCTGGAGAATCCCATGGACAGAGGAGCCTGGCGGGCTACAGTTCTTGAGGTTGCAAAGAGTTGGACACGACTGAGTGACTAACACTGCTACATGACATGGGGAACTTCGTAAAGAAATGAAGATCTGAAGAAGTGGTTAAATCTGAATGTTTTTGCTAGGTCTGATGAAGAATGGACAGTTGTGGAGAAATGTGATAGGACAAAGGATGTGAAGTCAGTGAAGTGATAAGGAAAACTTAGCAAGACCTGTTCATCTGGATTCTGGGTCCTAGAGACAAGGATGTTCCTTTCCTATAGGTATAGGGAGGGTACCTCTCAAGCAAGGATCTTGTGACCTGCTTCAGGCGAGAGGGGCAGGAGAAGGTCAAAGAGGCCCTCTTGCTTATTCAGTTTTCTCAGACTTTCAACTTAAAATATTAAATATGCCAAGGTGCCATATTTGGGGTCTCCTATTCTGAGTTCCATCAACACAATGATTGCAATTACTTTCTTCAATAATTTTGTTGTCTCAGTTCAGTTCAGTTCAGTCGCTCAGTCGTGTCTGACTCTTTGCAACCCCATGAATCGCAGCATGCCAGGCCTCCCTGTCCATCACCAACTCCTAGAGTTTACTCAAACTCATATCCATTGAGCCGGTGATGCCGTCCAGCCATCTCATCCTCTGTCGTCCCCTTCTCCTCCTGCCCCCAATCCCTCCCTAGATAGTTACACTTTCATCTTTTAATTTTTTTGGCTTAATTTTCCCTATGCTTATGTCTAATTCATCCTGTGTTGCTTTACAAAGCATTGCCTTCCTCTTAATATATTCTAACACTTTGGATAATCTCAGATTTCCCTTTTCTCTTGAAGACACACCTTGCCTCCTAATGCTCTAATCTGGAAATTTGTTCTCACCACCTGCTTCTCATGAGTCTTCCTGGAATGTCCATCACAGCATCCCAGAAATCCCCTTTGCCCTCTTCCTGTACTGGATCCCTCATCCTTGGATCCTGAGGTCCTGAAATTTACCTCTTCTTGGTTTACTGTCCTTTCCTGATGGAGTGCATCCTCTAGTAATTTCCTACAAGACTGCATGAGAGGTGGATGTGGAGACATTTCTGTATCTGAACAGGAAAATATCCTAAGTCTACCACTAACTTATGTGATAGTTGGATGGGGTGTCTAGAATTATAGATTTCAAGGGCTTTTTTCTTAAAATTTGAAGGGTTCTACAATGCTCCAGGTAGCAGCTTTGAGGCTGAGACATCTGGAGTATTCTGATTCATCCTTTTTGGTATGTGACTTCCCTTCCCTTTTCCCTCTTCTCTTCTCATCCCCCACCCTCAGGAGCTTTTAGAATCCCTTTTCTTTAAAAAATTTTTTTTAAATTTATTTATTTTAGTTGGAAGCTAATTACTTTACAGTATTGTAGTGGTTTTGCCATACATTGACATGAATCAGTCATGGGTGTACATGTGTCCCCATCCTGAACCCCCTTCCCACCTCCCTCCCTTTTCCTTAGCCAGTGCGCTGAAGTGTCTCAGTGATATTCATTCATGTGATTTGTTTCCTTCCCGTAGTGCTGGACATCACCTTCAGTTATGGTGTGACCTTTCAGTCCGGAAATTCTTGTCCTTCAATTCTGGGAAATTTTCTTAAATTGATTGATAATTTTCTCCTCTTCATTTTTTCTCATTTCTTTATGGAACTCTTATATTTGGAAATCAGATTTTCTGGGCAGATGCTCTAATTGTCTTATCTTTTTGTTTTGCTGTTCTCTTTCTCTCTCTCCCACCACCCCTACCTCTCTCATTGGTTTCCTGTCAATTTAATGAGGTTTCAGGAGGGAGTATACATGAATATATATTTATTGCATGATATTTAATCACAAGTCTGACAACTGTGAAAAAACTGAAGTTTTGCAGTAAACTAACTGTTCCTAAGAGCTAGTGGCTAAGCCCTGCTGCTGCCGCTGCTAAATCGCTTCAGTCGTGTCTGACTCTGTGCAGTCTCATAGGTGGCAGCCCACCAGGCTCTCTATCTCTGGGGTTCGCCAGGCAAGAATATTGGAGTGGGCTGCCATTTCCTTCTCCAGGCTAAGCCCTAGTGGCCAGTATTAAACTGGTGGTTGATGTGGCATTATCCTTTTTATTTTTCAAATATGAAATCACCTTACATGAAAACTTTTATGAGGATGCGTGACTAATTACCTATTAACTAGTCTAGAAATGCATCCACAAAGTTTAGAATAGGGAAATTATTCCCAAGTAGGAGAAAAAAAAATCCCTCAAATGAAATCTTTATCTTGTCTATAACGTTAAGCTGGTCCCAAACATCAGTGGCACTCTCTTGGCCATATAAACACCCAACACTCAAAACACACATTTTTACTACTAATCTGAAATACTACTACCAAAAAATAGTAGTAGTATACGACTACTAAATACTACTACTAATAAAAAAATACTACAGTTGCTTAATGTATATATAGGAGAAGAAAATGCCAGTTTTATCCTAGTTTTAGCTTATATATTTAGCCTTCTACACAGATAATTATGATTCAAGGGACATTCAAGAATGCATGCTCCTGTAACTGATTATTGTGGTTCTCTTTTATCTAACAGTGATTTTCGATATTCCTTATATGTTCCCCAAGCTTTCACTCCCCTAATGTTAACCAGGACTAGTTTTTTTCTGCAGCATGGACATACATGTGGATTGCAGGTGCTGCTACCAGCTTCCCCGCCAACATGAGGACCAGATCTGTCATTCAGGAAATAGGTGCAGAGATTATTCCTGGGCTAAACACTCACAGGAAGGGTGAATACGTAGGATGGCATAGGAGACATGTGGCAACAATGAGAGAAGAGTCACACACTTAATTGGAGAAGCCATAAGTTTTATTATCTTCTTTTTCCTCTCAGGTTTTATTTTCTTGTAATTTATTCGAGAGTCTCTTTTCCCTCCCAGTTTATCTTCTTGTTGTTTAGTTGCTAAGTCATGTCAGGCTCTTTGTGGCCTCATGGGCTGTAGCTTGCCAGGTTCCTCTGTCCATGGGATTTCCCAGGCAAGAATACTGGAGAGGGTAGACTTTCCCTGCTCCAGGGGATCTTCCCGCCCCAGGGATCGAACCTGCATCTCCTGCATTGGATTTTTACTAAGCCACTGGGAGCCCCCCTTTCCCCCCACTGCAGTTTACCTGTTGATCAGTTATTTACTGAAACTGAGGGCATGAAAGGGTAGTAGGCCATGAGGAAAGGGTTAACAGCAGGTTTGGGCTGATCTAGGCCTGCCTTGGAATGTGTCCTCATGGCACTGTTTCCTTGGCCACAGCCGAGTGGAGATAAAATGTGGAATGTTGTGTCGATCATGCTTTATTTACCCTTGGTCTGTGCAGCTGGGGTGCAGAGAGTGATGATGCAGGCCTTAGGCTGACCTGACTGGAATGGTTTAAAAGACAGGTGGAAAGTTGAGGGCAGCCTCACAGAGGCCCAGGGACCACACACACCTGCTCTGTGGCCGCCCTGCAAGCTGTGGCTGAGGGGTGGCTTCCAGGCCCCCGGATGAGTGCAGAGATTATACCACCTGTATTTCCTCTCCCATTTCCCTCCATAAAGCTGAGCAAACAGACTGTTAGATTGAAACCCATTTGTGGCTTGTGAGCCTGGCTATCAAGTTGGACTAGTAACAGCCACTGAGGTACTGTAAAAGCAAATTCAAAACTCTTATCTCAGGTTCTTTTCTTTTTCTTTTTTGTAATTAAAGCTATTTTCATTTTGTAAATTGCCAGTGTATTTTATGTTTTCCTATTTCTCAATAAATGAATTCAATGAATTCAGTTAGCTTCCTAACTGAAGCTAAGGACAAGCTAGAGATAACCAGTGAATGCTGTAAATTAAGTTCAATTTCTGCTTCACTTAGACTCATTCATTGAACTATTAAAGGAGCTACAGTGTATGAGGCAGGTAGCTGGGTATACAAAGGAAAACAAAAACAAGCAGAACAACCTTTCTTTTGTGGAGCCTGTAAAATGTGGGTTTATGAGTGAGTGCGGGTGGGAGTGGTATCCCTGATACTGTAACAGAGGTGAGTACCCATCGCTATGGAAGAAAAGGAGGATCCTCTGACCGTCCTGAAGAGTTCAGGTGAGATGGTGGTGGTTACAGTGAGTCTACAAAAGTGGGGAAGGAGAAGAGTGAACCTGTGAGAGGCCTTGGGAGTCTGATTACACAGAACTTGGAGCTGATTGAATGTAAGAGAAGTGGTTTTCCCAGGTGGCTCAGTGGTAAAGAATCTGCTCGCCAAGCAGGAGACATGAGTTCAATCCCTGGGTTGAAAGATCCAGAAGATCCCCTGGAGAAGAAAATGGCAACCCACTGCAGTATTCTTGCCTGGAGAATCCCATGGACAGAGGAGCCTGGCGGGCTACAGTTCATGGGGGTCGCAAAGAGTCAGACAGGACCTAGAGTCTGAGCATGCATGCCAGGGAAGTGAGGAAGGGGTGAGCTGTGAGGGAGAAGATAGGGAATTTAATTCTGGACAAGTACCACCCTCTTCTCTCCCCTGAAACTATGTACACTCTGCATCTTTGTAAAAGAGCTTATCATTCTGTTTTGCAACTTGCTTATATCTCTGCCCACAACTTTGAAATGCTTGAAATCAAGGCCCAGGTCATATGTTTATCTTTGTAACCATACAGCGAGCACTATGTCCTCAGATTTGTAGAACTGACTGTAGCTAAGGCTGAAATACTGATTTCAGTCTTTCATCACAAAAGATACACTTAAAACTCTTTTTTTTTCTTAATGAATTTTGTGTTTTAATAAATTTCTACTAAGAAAACTATAATATAAAAATAATCTCTGGCTTATGATCCTTGTTGATATAAACACACACCATAATCCTTAAAAAATTCCAACCAAAAGTAAAGCAACTTGATGCTGTGGTTAGTTTTAGCAGTGCTGCTGCAGTTAAATATTGTGTGTCTGTGTGCTCAGCCACTCAGTCCTGCTCCACAAAATACTGAAAGAGCTTGGAATTTCCTTTTTTCTTTTCATGCTGATTTTTAGGATTAATGCTTGGTGATGTAGCTAACTTTAGCTTGTTCTTGCTTAAAAATTCAGCACAATAGTTGAACTTTTAATGCTGGCTTAGTTGTTACTTCGGTGAGAAGAGAGGGTAAGAGATGAGAATGAGTGTGTTTTTATCTTTACAGTGCTTTAGTTCTTTAAAAAAAAATCTGCAGTGAATATGGCAAAATACAAACCTACCAAATATGGCTGGTGGGTACATGGGAATCAAGTTTATTTTCTGTATGTTTTACACTTTCATACTTTAAAAAGTGAAATGGCTGATTTCAAATGCCTTTTTAAAACAAATACCCTTTAAAAAGTCGTTAACACATTTACTCATGATAAAAAAAATACTGTGAAATTCTCTTCTAAATACCGATTGAAAACATCTGCCCTTAACTTTAGAAAGGAGAACTTTAAAAACATCAGAGTAAATACAGAATTTCAATTATTGACAACAAGGGAAGATAGATCATAAATGATATGAGAATTTTAAAAATTGATATTTTGATATTTAAAATTAACATTTCATTAAAGCCTATAAAACCTAAATTATCACCTTTATTCAGATGACTCAGACGTCTAGACATCTGTAAAATTCCCAACACCCATAACCAGCAGCCTGCTGTACCACCTTTCTTGAGCCCAATGAGATCCAAACAAAAGTCAGCCACCTCTGCCCCCTCTCCTACTCAGGGCATCCTAATCTGTCCTCTTAATTCAGTGATTGGAGTTGCTGCAAGTCAGAAGCCCAGGGCAATTATTTTGGTCATTAAGCCTTGCAATGTTAGCATTCACTTCATCCCAGGCTCCTTTACAGGAGTCTTTTTGAAATTGTGTCCACTTTATCAAGGTTGTAAGTAAACTATCATTAGTCCGTGAACTCACACACAAACTGAGACACAGCCAATGAGTGAAAGCATGTGAATGAATGAGGTTTCCCATGTAACGCTGTGGAAAGTCTTGTTAGCCTGGGTTTATCTCTACTCCCCCAAGTGACATCATCATCTGACACACAGACTAAATGAATCCCTGGGCTAAATACCAGTAGAGCTTAAATTTTTTAATATATTATGTTCACAGAAGTTCAAATATTTTCCTTGCTCCCCAGTGGAACATCTTGCACTTTGACAGCTGTGGCTTTATATTGTGATCAGAGTGATAGTTTTGAATCTCAAAATGATCATGTTCCTCCCTAACTCATGTCCCCCTCCCCCTCTCCCATATACATACACA
Organism: Muntiacus reevesi; assembly: GCF_963930625.1. Lineage (NCBI taxonomy): Eukaryota > Metazoa > Chordata > Mammalia > Artiodactyla > Cervidae > Muntiacus > Muntiacus reevesi. The sequence continues at coordinate 23,814,717 of NC_089264.1, read as the reverse complement.
CCCCAGAGATTACCTATTGCTCTTAAAATAAGACCAAAATCCTAGCATAGCCTTTGATCAAAACTTTTCTTAGTTTTTCCACTGTCTCCTCCAGCTGCATCTTCCCCAAACTAACCCTTGCTCTTTGATACAAAGAAATGAAAAGTTGAACTTCCTTATTACACAGTTTCATTCTAGTACTTACCACAGTTGTAATTTTACTTGCATATTTTGTTATTAGTATTTATCTCCCATATCATAAGATATATGTGTTTTCATTCTTGTTTTTGTTTTGATCACTACCTAGTATCTAGCATAGTCCCTGGCTCATTTCTTTTTAATGAACAAATGGTCCAAAGAGAAAGAAGATAAAGCATTCTCTCAAAAGATTGATATTTATATAATATATTTGCCTATGAACCCAGATAAAAGAAGGATATGTGAAAAAAATTCAGGCATCAATCAATAAAGGGGAATATAAGTAAGTAATATTTATGAGCTTACAGGAAGAAAACGGAAGCTCCTTAAAATTGGAAAAGAATAAAAATGGGTTTTAGATTTGGGGGAAGGCATCGACTCACTGCTTTGAGCTGATGGCATAAAATTATAGATGACAGCAACAAATTTGACTTTTACTTTTTTATCAGTATTGCTATTTGGGTATGTAGATTATGGAAAATGGCCTAGATGTTCTTACTAAGCCTATATATATTTTTTGGTCCAAGTGAATTATATACTTAGAATAGAAGAAGCTTGCAGATGAAATTAATAAACGGTATTATGTGGATATGTACACATACGTGCAAGCTAAGTTGCTTCGGTCATGTCTGACTCTTTGTGACCCTATAGGATCTTAGCCCTCCAGGATCCTCTGTCCATGGGTTCTCCAGGTGAGAAAACTGGAATGGGTTGCCATGCCCTCCTCCAGGGGATCTTCCTGACCCAGAGACTGAACCCATGTCTCTTACGTCTCCTGCATTGGCAGGTGGGTTTTTTTTTTACCACTAGTGCCGCCTGGGAAGCCCCGAAAGCAAGCCCTATTGGCTTTCAAGACCAAATGCCCAGAGGGTAGAATCGGGTGAGCCAGGTGACAATTCACATACAGCGGGTTGAATTACATCACAGGAACCCTGATTTGGGGGAATCCTAATCTTTTATACCAGACAGTAAGCCTGACTAACCTTTGCTTTGGAGGGTGTGTTTATTTCCTAGGTAACAAAACTACCACAAACTGCTGAAAACCACAGAAACTTATTCTCTCACAGTTCAGGAGGCCAGAAGTCTGAGGTTAAGTTATTGGCAGGTGTGGTTATTTCTGGAGGCTCTGTTTCATACTTTTCTCCCAGCTTCTAGTGGCCCCAGAAATCCTTGGTGTGAGTGAAGCTCTCCACATACAACTCAAGTACAAATCCTTGAATGCAATATCTGTTTACCTGTGACCCATGATACTAAAGAGACCAGTCATCTGACTCCACACATCCAACATATAATGTTGGGCCCAGCATAGGAAAACTGCCATATACATTTCAGTTCAAAAACGGCGGGAAGTGGGAGTCACAAAGGAGTTCTCAGTCTAGAGCAGTTCTGGGGTCCCCCCAGACAAAGACTGAAAGTTCCTTGATTGGATTCCAAGGTCTAGAATGACTCCAGACCTTCTCCATGACTTTTGGCTCCATCCTCTGAGCCCTTGGCTTCACTCTCTGATTCATCCTTCCTTTCTTCATCACAGGAAGCATGTTTTGCAGGTGAGTTTTCTGAGCTTGCTTCCTGTAAGTAGAAAATCAGGGGTTCAATGACCTCTTTTTATTTTGCACCATCTCTGTCCCTATGAGTATCTTTGCTGGTATAATTCTCTCAAATCTTTCTGGACATTCTGTGATGCTCATTGGAGTTCACTCCATTACACAGAGCCACCATCACACTTACTTTTCAACTTTTCTTTGCCCATTGTTTTCATCTATCCTTTTGAAATTGTACCTCTTGCTTCACACTATTCCCTATTATCCTTCTGTTCTTTCTCTATAGCACTTATTAGCATCCAATATAAATTTTACTTTAAAATAAATTTATTGTCTGTTCACTCACTTTCTACCCCAACTATAATTTAAGCTACAATTGGTCAGTGAATTTTGCTTGTTTTGTTCACAGTGGTTAGAACAGTGTCTGACACATATAATATAAATACTGAATAAATGACATAATTTCAAAAAGTATTTGAAGAGTTTCAAAACAGACATTCATCTTCTGTGAAACCTTGTGACATACAGAAATATGTGAAAGAGCATTCGTTCAGGAAGCAGGATCAATAGAGATGACTTTGGATGCCCTAATAGGATTAAAAAATTAAAATCTCCTCCAATGCAAACACATATGCACAGAGACCAAAAAAAAAAAACCAAACACTTTCATCAGTAAGGAACACCACTATCATAAATGCAGTCACACAAAGACTGAAACATAGACTTTCCAATACATTATTGTGAATAACCAACAACTCCCTAAAGAGGAAAGAGATATGTCATCAAAGTTGAAGTTACATTATAGAAATTAGAGTAATATATAACTTATTGTGTAAGTATAAATATTTATAATTATAACTTATCATTTTGTTCATACTGGGCTATGCTAATTATTTTTTCTCTAGTATATTTCAATATGATCATTAAATATATTTAATGATCTTTGTTTTGTGCTTATTAAGATTCTAAATGAAAGTCTGTAAAATACCATCTCTTATCTCCAAGTTTTCAATTCCTGATTGATTTGTTTGGTTAAAAAACTTGAGTTTAAAAGTTTATTTTTAAGCTCTTGATCTTGGAATCAATAATAGATATTTAGCTTTCATGGCAGCTATAGAGAATTGAGTTTTTAAGTTTGAAGCTACATTTGTTTCTTCTCCTAGAAGAAAAATCATATCTGAGACGGAAGATGTCAATCACACTGTATTTTTTCTCAGAGTCTGAGGCCCTCCTCAGAATCCAGCTAGGTGAGGGTAAGAGAAGGGTATGGGGTCCTGAGCTGTCCTTGCTGGTGAAGCTCTTCATGGTCTTGCTGCATTTCAAGGCTGCCCCACAGGACTGAGTTCCCTCTTAGCCTCTGATGTCTGCATGAATCAACATCTCAGAAAGTGTTTGCCATATTTCTGAAAACAGTAATGGTCACATTGATTTGGTTGATGGATGATGTAAACTTGTTTGGGCATCAACCCATGGCTGAAGTACAAGCTTCTCATGGGAAAGAACCTCACTTCGTAGAGCTTCCTGAAGGGAACTTGCAGGCATGTTCACATTGCTAGAGAAGATTGATGTTGGGAGTTCCCTGGTAGCCTAGTGGATAGGATTTGGGCTTTTACTGCCATGGCCCAGGTTTGATCCCTGGTCAGAGAACTGAGATTCTGCAAGCAATGCAGCATGGTCAAAAATGACCCACACAAAAAAATTGATGTCAAGGCTCCTGCTAATCCACCAGCTCTTTTAGGAAGCATCTTCCACCGTCAGATGAGGCTACTGGTACGGGCTGAATTTTGTCCTCCACCAACTTCATATGTTAAAGTCCTAACCTCCCCCCCACCCCCCCCCCCCCACACACACACACTGCCCCTGTACCTAAGAATGTGACTGTATCTGGAGACAGGATCTTTACAGAGGTAATTATGTTAAAATAAGGTCATTAATATGGACTTTAATCAATATGACTGGTGTCCTCATAAAAGGAGGAAATTTAAGTCAAGGAGAAAAGCCTAGAAAAAGCCAATCCTGCTGACACCTTGATCTGGAACATCTGGTTATAGATTGTGAGAAAATCCATTTCTGTTGTGTAAGCCACGCAGTTTGTCGTATTTGGTTATGTCAGCCCTAGCAAGCTGTGAGTTTTCTCATCTTCTCTCATCTTCTGGAGACCCACTGGCTCACCTGGACCTCTTTAGAGAGGAAGCTGAAAGTGCCATCTGAAGGTCTTTTATTTCTGTTGTTGCAGCCAAAAGTGTCAGATAAGGAGACCAGGGCTGTGGGTTCTCCGGACTGGCAGAACAGGGCAGGAACCTCCCTCCCACCTTAGCCTAACCACCCTACTTCTGCCCAAACAGTAAACATGTTAATTCTCTTTTCTGCTTCCTCTTTTGTTTCTGCCTTCATTTTTTTTTTTTTCCTTTTATAAACAGTTAAGAGCCTATTGGTCAGTATCCAATACTAAGTAGTTACCCAAGCCAGTTATATTACATCGCCCCAAAAATTAAAAATATATCACCAGAATGATTAAAAATAAAAGACTAGTGATAATAAAAATTTCCCCTATAAACAGAGACCTATGTGGAACATCCTTCATCTGTAAATCATATGGATCTCATTCTGAAATGCCTTCCTTATAGAATATACTCATTTCTCCCACGTCTGAACCGTAAGTATATCCCCACCCTTCTCTTCTGTTCCTTTTTATTTTTGTAGCTCCTAGTCATATCAGGAAGCATGGTCTCTCTGCTTTACATCTGGCTGTATTCCCAGAGCTTCCATTTCCATGTGGCACATCTTTATGCTCACTTGGGGTACCCCAGTGCCCAGCATATTGTTGGCCAGAGATATCTGAAAGGTAACTCCTTTGCTCATCTTGTGCTCATTTTACTAGGGGAAAAGGAAGGGGAGGCGTTTGCTGGTTAGAATTTATTTATATATACCTCTAGGTTTATAGAAGATTTTAGTTAATAATTGACTGAGTCCCTTTTTTCTGTGATACCTTTTGGTTTCACCCAGGAGCTGGTGTGGTGAAGGATCAAGAGATGGCAATGCACTGGTTTAGGTAAGAAAAACAACCCCTACCAAAAGCAAAACTCTAGAGCTGTCATTTCAGGAAGTGCTGAGATATAAAACCTTATGACTTTGGTGCTTCTTCCCTAGAACAAAAATAAGGTACACTTTCTTAAAGTATTGGTAACTTCTTTTTCCACTCAGCGGTGAGATAGGAGTAGTGACAGAAGTGATGTGTCTGATGCATTTAAAAACAGTCTACACAATATAAGCAAACAACAGACTAGCTTTAAAAGAGCTAAACTGGAGAATATATACCATTCTAGATCAAGATCCAGAACATCAATAATTTTATTAACAGCACTGCATTAGCATTACCTTGTTTGCTAAAGTTTTGAACTCTTGACAATTAGAGACACATTCATTTGAATTTAAAAGTAGAAATACATTTATCTATTTTTTATTCTATTTTGAGCCTAAATTCCACTCAATATACTAGTTTTTCCATGGGTAGCTTTTATAATTCTGATTGTATAGCACTGGTGTGATGAGTCCTCACAGAAAAATATATATTATATTTACAGTTTGAGAAAGTAATAATAACTTTGGAAACAAAGACTTGAATGCTTTACCTGACACTCTAAAGGTTAGACAATGGGAATAAATAGACTCTGAGATGTTAGAAACTCCATTCTACATGAGACTGTGGTAGAAAACAAGGACAAGTTAGGACTAAGGTCAAAGTCACTTGATATAGAGAACTGGCTTAGGGTTCATGAAGTCTCAATGTATTCAAAAGTAGAAACCCCTGAAAGTGGAATTTTGCCATAGTATTCTTTAAAGTGATATTGTCCAATATGACAGTGACTAGCCACATAGGCCACTGAGCCCTTAAAGTGTGGTTGGTGTGAATGGAGATGTGTTGTACATGTAAGGTACACACAGGGTTTCCAAGATTTCATATGAAGAAAGGAATATAAAATATCTCACTAACAATTCTTTGTATTGATTATACATTGAATGATAATATGTTGGGTATATAGGATTAAATAAAGTATATTATTTAATTTTACTTATTCCTTTTAAAACTTTTGATGTGGCTATCAGGACATTTAAAATTACCATGGCATGCATTTTATTTCTATAGGGTAATGCTGATGATCAGAGTCTCCTATGATGCAGAGAAGTGTTCGGTTATCCGAGTGAGCAGGGAGCACAGCCATGGCTTTGCCATTGCTATCGTATTGATGAGATCATCCTTCTCAGATGCCTTTTGTCTTCTTGCTAGAATAGTGGGTGACAAGCCTGGCTACATATTAGAGTTCCCTGGGGAGCTTTTGAAACATACTAATGCCCAACTCCAGATTGACTGAGTTGTGCTAAAAAGCATCCTGGGTAGCTGTCATGTGTAGGGAGGTCAAACCACTGCTCTAGAAGTCCACACTGATTTATAAAGTAAAAACGAACCAGCAGAGGAAGCCATTTCAGTAACACATTTCAACAGGAAGTTTAAAGTGGATATTCTGATCAAATTCACCTGCTGACAGAAGTACCTTTGAGAATCAGGAGGGGAATGACATGGGTCTGGAATGGCTCAGCATGGTTGGTGTTTAACTCTGCTTGGCTGGAACCCTTGCTATTGAGACCTAGGCCACACACGAGCAGCACTGGTATCACCAGGTGGGTACTTGTTAGAAATGCAGCCTTCGAGGCCTTAGGCCAGCCCTACTGAACATTATAACAAGCTTCATTTGTTATAATGAATGAGGATTCATAATCTTCATTATAACAAGATTCTGGGGAGGCTAGTTTGTGGATTAAAATTTTAGATGTGTTGCCCTAAATAATATTTTGTAAACCAGATCTTCCTTACATGGGACATACAGTTAAAAGCCAATGTCAAAAACCTTTCCATTTTTCAGTGATGGAGTCCACTATCAGGAAAGGGATGGGAAAAACATTACAAAGGCAAGATTTCTCCCAGCGTATTTTAAAAATATCTTTTATGGTTCATGACTCATTAAATTTATTTATTAAATAAGTGCCTTGTTAAATTTTTCTTTTGGTCAATTGTGAAGCTTTCTTATCTAAATGTCTGGTGGCTCAGATGGTAAAGAATCCACTCACAATGCAGAAGACCTAGGTTCAATCTCTGAATTGGAAAGATCCCCTGGAGAAGGGAATGCCAACCCACTCCAGTATTCTTGCCTGGAGAATTCCATGGAGGGAGAAGCCTGGTGAGCTAGTTCATGGGGTCACAAAGAGTTGGACACGACTGAGTGACTAAGCACACACTGCATGTTGTAATTTTAATACTTTTTTTCCTGTGAAAAGTCTATTCATGCAGTTTGCTCACTTTCCCACTGGATGTTGTTATTTTCCTGCTTACTTTTCAAAATGTTTATACATTAGAGACAGAAAACTTTTGTACATTTCCTTGTATTTTGGACTTTTCCCCCAATCATAAATAAATGAAAAGAACTGCAAAGTAGCAAGGCAATAATTATATAAATTGTACTGTCCAATATGATGGCCATTAACCACATGTGGTCATTTAAATTTAAATAAACTAAAAAAATTCGGTTTCTCAGTTGCACTATCTACATTTCAAGTATTCAATACTCACACACAACTAATGGTTACTATAGTGGAAAGCACAGACGCCAAGCATTTTCATCTTTGTAGAAATTTCTGTTGGAAAGTGTTGGCATATTACATATTTCAGCAACTGGAAATAATGCTTAAGAATCAGGTTACATGCTACTGAATTCCTAATATTCCCAGATGGTTCTTTCCTATATTTTGATTTCCTATATATTTTGGAGAAAAGATTGTAATGATTTTAATGTTTGGAGAAGCTGATGAACGAGTTTGGAACAAGTAAGTGATTGAAATATTCTTATAACGTCAGTCTTTTTTTTAAAGTGCTTTGTTTCAAATAAGAGTTTTTTGTTTTTTTTTTTAATGAAAGAGGCTTATTAACATTTATCCCAATGTAAAAGACAGAAGTAATGATTTTTCAGAGTGTCCCTCAGTCATGCCCGACTCTGTGGCCCTATGGACTGTAGCCCTCCAGGCTCCTTTGTCTATGGGATTCTCCAGGCAATACTATTGGAGTGGGTTGCCATGTCTTCCTCCAGGCAATCTTCCTGACCCAGGGATCAAACCTGCCTCTCTTCTGTCACCTGCATTGGGAGGCAGGTTCTTTACCACTAGCGCACCTGGGAAGCCCCATATTTCCAGTAATACGTACATATTTGTATTAGCAGTGCCTTTGGTTATATTAAGAAAATCCATTTTCACAGCATTGTTTCCTTGTGTTTTATTGCATATTCCTCTCCAACCCGATTTCCACTCCCGTTTTCTTTTCCTCTCTTTTTCAGACGAGCCTCCCAGCAGGACCATCCTCAGGGTTCTTTTAACCTTGCAGTCGGAAAACTGAAAAACATGACTGGATCCATGGCAGTAGGGTAATGAAAATTAACAGTCTTTTCCCTTCCAGCTGAGATGTCATTCCTTCTAAACGTGCCCCCATACGTTACCTGCAAGTGACAGATGAAAGCGTTTTATATATAGTGCACTTCCCACTCTTGCCTTTTTATCTACTTACAGTGCTATGAGTTATGACAAAAGTCACAAAGTAAAAGAATCTAAGGTTCATATACGTTCATAGAGCCCATGGAATAAATCTGTAAGGTACCTGATGAGTCCAAAATGAAAGGCCGGGTTATTTCATGATCCTAAGGGTCTCCTGTAAATTTTTAAGGTTCCTAGGAGTCCCATCTTTACAGCTGTAGAGCATTTTCTCATAAACAGAATAGAACATAGAAGAGTATAAGGTAGAAAGCTCTTTTGGGACACAAATTCTGTTTGTGTTTATGGGATGAATCCCCATTTGATTACTCACAGTCCCAAGGGAAATGCTACTATTTTTCTCTGGAGAAGTTTTTCTTAAAGTTTTTGAGTAGTTCATAATCTGTGATATTTTCATGCAGAGATTCTGAGTCAGGAACGTCTTCATAGGCCTCCCCCAAATAAACTGTTCAATTTTCAGCTTGTTTTAAGAAATGCAACTGACATGTATTCCATTACCACGTTGTGTGTGTAATCCCCACCCCCCAACTGTAGACCTTAATCCAGGTCAGGCTGATGAGTAGACGAGGTTCAGAAAGAGGGAGTCTCAGTGAGAGCCTGAAGGATGGGGTGAGTCTAGGGACTTGGTGTAACACTCAGGGATAGCGGTTTCACGCAATACGTGGTGATGAAATCTTGAAATGACCAATGGGAGGCAGCCAAATCATACGGGGCAGTCTGCGTTCTCTTTCACAACTGCTGGTGGGCGGTTTTACAACTGATTGATGAGCAGGTTGAATGGAGGCCCTCTCCAGTTACCACTCTAAACCAAAATATAGAATTTGCTTGCAAGAAAGGGGTGTCTCAGACATTACCTAAGCGTCTTGGCTGGAAAAATTTTTCTAAATAGGGCAAAAGTATCCAGCTGGACTCTGATGTTGTAAGACTGTTTCTTTGGGTAGTTTTTGATTTTATTATGAAGACACTCATGATGAAACCCAGATGAAATGGCAAGTGTTTCACTCAGTACCTTAGAATGAGTCTAAACAGGGGTTAACCTGGCCCTTAGCCTAAACACTTGGACATGCAGGTTCTTTGAATTCACTGTTTCTTTGTGATTCTACTAAGTAACTCTCTCTCCTACGGACATAGAGATGCTCCTTCATGTTGCTGCAAGACAGGGGATCCAAGAGGCCCAGGAAATTCTGGAGAATATTATTTGGACTAAAAGCAAGCCCTTGCAAACTAAAAGAGTGGGGAGATTTTTATAAACATTAACATATGTCACGCATGCTTTTTCTGAAGCAGGGTCTGTGTGTCTCACTCATCAACTGTGGCCTTGCAGTGTTTTGTGGAACTGTCAGTGGAAGTGGCTTTTACTTACAGTTTTATATGCTGCTGCATCTTCAATTTGCTGATCCAAGTCCTTTAAAGCAGCAGTACCCAACCTTTTTGGCACCAGAAATTGGTTTCATGGAAGACAATTTTTTCCATAGACCAGGGGATGGGCGGGGGATGGTTTCGGGAAGATTCAAGCGCTTTACATTGATTGTGTGCTTTATTTCTTTCTTTATTTCATCAGCTCCACCTAGATCACCAGACTTTAGATCTCAAGGCTGGGTATTCCTGCTTTAAAGCAAGGTGTTGCCTATATGTTTTCCTGGGGTCAGAGTTTGACCTCGTCTGGATGGAGAGGTATTTTCTTTTGCTTGCATGACTGCTCACTCAGTTAAGTTTCAAGTCAGTGAGCATTGTACACAGTGGTGGGAGGGACGGAAGAAACCTGTCACACTAGAGACTTGGCTTCTTGGATGTGTGAGTTGGCACCCACACATCCACGGTGAAGGAGCTAAACTCTTCATTAGCCTAATCTATGACATGTGGTGTTCTGCTTAAAATAAACTTGTTTTCATCTCTACATTTCAATTTTCTGCTCGATTAGGCTTCTATGGTATTTTATTGTATTTGCTTTTTGTATTACAAAAAGGCCTTTATGGGGAAAAATAAGAAGGCTGTGAATATTGTCACTAGGAGGGAAAAGCCTAAAGTAGAAGAATTCACAGTTATTGAGCTCCTGACATGTGTATGGCTTTTCCTAACTTCTTTCAAGTATGTTAGTATTAACTTGGATAAAAGCCTTATGAGGTGGGTAGTGTTATCATTCGCATTTTATAGATGTAGAAACAGGTGTAGAGAATTAATATGTGCAGAGTCATAGTGTTACTGGTAAAATAGGTTTGAATTTCTTAACTAGTTTGACTAACATTTCTCCCTTACATTATTAACATCTAATTCTTAAGAAATTCAAAGATGCTCTAAGAGCAGGTACATGACTATATTACTAGCACACAATGAGAACTTACCTTAGCCAAAGACTCAGTCATGTTTTCTAACTGTATTATTTGAGCACAAGCCACATATTCATATTCTTTTAAAGTAGTATTTTTAATCTTCAATAGCTAGCTGCATTTATTGCATTTAGATTATAGCATGATTCTCTCCTGGGAATTTAAATTCAGAAACATGATGTAAGAATGACAAAAGTGTTAAAATAGAATTCAATAACATAATTAAGCTGTGTATAAGATACTTGTTTTGCTTTAAGTTCAAGTGTCAAGTTTACACTACGTGCACGTTCAAGATGACTGAATCTCAGGCAGTCTCTTTGTCCAAACTTGAACATATAAGCATTTAAAGGATGAAGATAAAAATGGTCAAAGATTTTCTTTTTTCCTGCTTTTCATTATCTTACAAGCACTTGAAAACTCTTCAATGTAGAAAATCCAAAATTCATAAACTAAGTTCTTCACTTGAACCTCTGTTAAGTATTTCTGTCATTCCTAGAAACACTTCAACTTTTCTTTACATTTTTCCAGAGGATGCAGTTTTCACTTCAATCTATGTTGTTTCAGGTATATTAATAACTCTGAAAATTTTATCCTGAGCCATGAATTTCATTTGCATAATACTAGGACAATAATTTCAACCATCTTGTAAATGTGCATTTTTTTTTTTTTACCTTCACAATGATACCCACTTTCTGCATGTTCAGTTAATAAATCACATCCAACTCTTTGCTACTCCATGGACTGTGGCCCTCCAGGCTCCTATGTCCATGGGATTTTTCAGGCAAAAATACTGGGATGGGTTGCCATTTCCTTTTCCATGGGATCTTCCTAACCCAGGGATCCAAGTCTCATCTCCTGTGTCTCCTGCACTGTAGGCAGATTCTTACCACTGAGCCACCTGGGAAGCCCTGATACCCACTTCAGTGTATTTCATTTTAAAGTCGTATTTCAAAGACATATAAGTATTTCTTATCGTGACAACCAAAACCGGCCATTGGGAGGATATACCGTAGAAATAACCACTAACTGGTGTTAAATTTATTTTTTACGAACTTTTTTCAGGTGACTTCTATAAGCATCTCCAGCTAATACTGATTTTGTTTGCATTAGGGTGAAGATAATGTCTTTTAATAGTTCATTGTTGGTGAAATAAAGTAATAAACTAATTGAAAAGGCATAACTACAATTAGAAAGACTATGCATGTACTCCCTTTAAAACCCCTTCACTTTTGACCTTTATACTAGAGTATTAAATAGAGCATGACCTGCCAATCCTCTAGGGTTGAAGCTAAATCCCTCATGCAAAACCAGAGAGTGAGAAGGATTAGGAATCCCCTGAAGCCAAATCAATACTTCTACCTTTCCTTCCTGGAGCTGGAGAGTCAAGGGAGAAATGTAAGAAATAAAGAGGGGGAGAGGAAGAGGAACAGAGAGAGAACTTATTTATGTCCATTGAATCTGGATTTAGAAATGAAAACAATGTATTTTAAAGTTTATTAAAAAGTAGTGTTTGGCATATCTTAAAAAGCTGAATTAAACTGTTGGTGAATTGCTCACCCAGGTAACCCAAAGGCAGTACTAATATCTGAATAAACTTTTTCACCTAGGATCCAACTTACTGCAAAAACTATTGATGCGTTTTAAATTCTTAATATAACTTTGAAATTTATGCATGTTCTTTTTGTGCCAAAGTAAACATGCTAAGTCCTCCTCTTGTTCTTTTTCCACTCTAAATTCATGCTGTTCTGTCAAGGAGGCAGGAGACCAAACGTGTGTGCACCAGCTTTGGAAACAATTGCATGAGTTTTGCAGTCTTGAATATGTGGATTTACCTTTCAAAGTTGCCTCAACTGTGCAATATCAACTACCCCATAGAGTCACTGTGAGGATTAAATGAGCTAATGTTTATAAAGCACAATGCTTTGCATAAAGTAAGCAATGGAATTGAAGACGGGTATAAATGCTATGAGAAAATGAGAGAGTAGTCGTTTTCTGTCAGAGTGAAGCAAATGAAACTAAGCCTCAGGTCCTCACTTGCAGGAACCTCTCACAAATGTACTCAGAATAAGATATTTTAACTCCAGTTGACTCAGATCGCTTTCGCGTCTCATTTTGACTTCTTCTCTATCACATTTGCCCTGGCATAACCCAGCATTGGAGGACTGCAGGCATTTCTGGATTTCAGTTGTGGGAACTTGAGAATATGTTTAGTTTGGGTTAGTGCTTCCCTGTTGGCTCAGATGGTAAAGAATCTGTCTGCAATGCAGGTGACTCCGGTTCGATCCTGGGTCGGGAAGATCCCCTTGAGAAGCAGTGGCTACCCACTCCAGCATTCTTGCCTGGAGACTTCCATGGACAGAGAAGCCTGGTGGACTACAATAGATGGGGTCACAAAGAGTCGGATGCAACTGAGTGACTAACAATTCCTTCCTTACTTAGTTTGGGTTTGGGGGATATATCTCATACTCCCACATATAGCTGACTTACTGCTAGCTGTCTTGGTGTTGCAATGACTTCCGGAAAACTTCCAACTGCTCACTGGGATTTGTGCAGGTGCAAAACGAGAGGTATGGTCAAGCTGTTGAATATTTGTACAGGATCCAGTCTCAGAAATACGTGGGTGGTGGAGGAGGACATAGCTTAATATGCAGCCATATGAACTAGATGCAACTAGTAGAAAATTCCTTTAAACCTTAGGGCTCATGTTATATAAATCTGGTAAAAGCCTTTCCAATGTTGATCATAATCCCCAAAATTCATATGAAGTTACCAATAATGAGCTGTGAAACTGAAAGTTTTCCTAAATTATCAATAAAATAAAATTTGCAAACCCTGCTTACAGAAATACCAAAGTCCTTCTATTCTCTCTATAGAAATTGTAAAACAATTTTCCTATGAAAAAATATTCAAAAAGCATGAAGTCTAAAACATAGGGAAAAAGGCTCATAGGAGTATGTCAGGACGTTAACACCATTGTTATTTCTTTCTGGATGCTCACAGTATGTGTCAGTTTTTAGTTTATTTGTTGTGATTTCTTTTTTTTTTTTTAAATTTTTATTCCCTGATACATCTGTATTCAGTTCTGGATTCACAAGTTTGCGATTCTGTTTCTAAAGGGAGCCCTCAGATTGTACAGGTTTCTGAGGCACACTACTTGAATCTGACCTCCTTTGTGATCGTCTGCCAAATGGCCTAAAAGGACCTTGATAAACACACCTCTGTTTGTTCCTTTCCTTGTCTGTGAGTTCTAAACTGAGGAATCTAAATATAAGTCAGCACTCTGTCATGGCTTCTGTATCCATGGATTCTCTCTTGACAAGGAAACTGGCATGGAAGCTTGACATGCTGCAATCCATGGGGTTGCCAGAGTCGGACACGACTGAGCAATTTAACTGAACCGATACAAGAGATGAGCATCTGTGGACTGCAGTGTCTGTGGGGATGGGAGTCCTGGAACCAACCCCAGTGGATACTGGAGGGATGACTGTATTTATAGTGATGGAATTTTTTGAAAAGGCTTTTTATTTTATATGAGAATCCCTTGAACTGCAAGGAGACACAACCAGTCCATCCTAAGGGAAATCAGTCCTGGGTGTTTATTGGAAGGACTGATGTTAAAGCTGAAACTCCAGTATTTTGGCCACCTGATGTGAAAAGCTGACTCATCTGAAAAGACTCTGATGATGGGAGGGATTGGGGGCAGGAGGAGAAGGGGACAACAGAGGATGAGATGGTTAGATGGCATCACCGACGCAATGGACATGAGTTGGGGTAAACCCCAGGAGTTGGTGATGGACAGGGAGGCCTGGCATGCTGCGGTTCATGCGGTCTCAAAGAGTCGGACCTGACTGAGCGACTGAACTGAACTGAGAGTATAACCAACTAACAAAGTTGTGATAGTTTCAGGTAAACGGCAAAGGGACTCAGTCACACATATACATGTATCCATTCTCCCCCAAACTCCCCTTCCCCCAGGCTGCCACAGAACATTGAGCAGAGTCCCCCGTGCTATACAGTAGACCCTTGTTGGTTATCCATTATATATATAGCAGGGTGTCATGTCCATCCCAAACTCCCTAACTACCCTTCCCCTGGGATGAGATTTTTTAAACATTTCATTCCACTCTTCCGATTGGTTCAGTTCTTTGAAGCTACAGATTCCTGACCATACATAGTGAGATAACAAACTCTACTGTGCCCCAGAATTAAACTGGAGAGAATTACTTTCTTGGAGAAAAAACTGAGGCTGAAGGAGGTCCATCTGACTTATCAAGGACACAGAGATTGGCATTAAACCCAACTAATGGTTGGATTAACTAATCTGTGTAAATTCCTTGCTATCTTGCTGAACAACTCACTTCAAAAGTCAGAGGAAGAAAGATTTACCTTGAATGTACTTTGATATAGATGTTTCCTTGGCAACCGATTCTAAGTCAAAAGCAAAACAGTGATTGAAAATATGCACTTTTGTTAAAAAACTGTGGGCTCTGAAGCAGCAGCCTCAGAAGCTCTTTCCCATCCTTTGTTAATTGAAAAGAGAAGTTCTTTATTTCAGATGCTGTTATGCAGCCTTTATTTTAGAAAAATCTGTGTTCTAGGCATTAAAGTAGGAGGCCATTTTCCTTCCGCCCCCCTTAATCTCCCTCTGCTTTGGCCTTTTTTACTTCCTTCCACTCACTCAGAGTCATGTGTATAATTAGCATTTACCACCCCCCTCCCCCGCACCATTGACATCTTGTCATCAGTACCTGTCTCTAGTTGAAATGATCAGTTATAATTTTGTTGCAACTAAAGGTAGATTACTATGAGCATAAGGGATGTGTATTATTAATAGAATAGATATTTTTTCTCTATATACTTTAAATTCTTGGGTTAGGATAAATTGCTCCAGTATTACATACCTTGTAAAGATATGTTTTTAAAAAGCGATGCTTTGGGACTTCTCTGGCGGTCCAGTGGTTAAGGCTCTGCACTGCGAAGGCAGGGGTCATGGCTTTGATTCCTAAGATCCCACAGGCCACACAACCATAAGATGGAAAAAAAAAATCATCTCTAATAAATTTCAAAAGCAAAATTTTAAAAATTACTAAAAAAAGAAACAAACTTTTACTGAAATACTTTGTTTTAGGCCATCCCCTTCCTTAGGATTTTGTAAGATAGAACACCTCGACTCTATTAGTAGTTGTTCCCTAGAGCTTTGCCAGCCATGCTGTGGTTTGAACCAGCAGCATTAATGTCTCCTGGGAGCTAGGGAGAAATGCAGAATTTCAAGCCCCACCTCAGATCTACTGAATCTGAATCTGTATTTTAAGATCCTTGGGTGCTTTATATGCACATTGACGTTTGAAGTGGACTGTTCTTCACTGCTTGGTTTATTTTCTTTAGGACTTACATGAACAATTTGTTTCAGATATACCTAGTGGCTATGTTCCTAGGCTTGAGGAAGGCAAGGAGTTTGCTTGATTGGAGGGTGCCAGTCTTTACTGGTGAGCCGATTTTGGGAAATTCGCTTAGCTTCCCTAAGCCCCAGTTTTCTTCTCTGTAAAATGGAGACTACAATAGTACTCATCTATGGGGTTATTGTGACCACTAAACAAGAAAATGCATATAAATTAATCAAGCCCCATATTATGGAGAAGGCAATGGCACCCCACTACAGTACTCTTGCCTGGAAAATCCCATGGTGGAGTAGCCTGGTAGGCTGCGGTCGCTAAGAGTCAGACACGACTGAGTGACTTCACTTTCACTTTTCACTTTCATGCATTGGAGAAGGAAATGGCAACCCGCTCCAGTGTTCTTGCCTGGAGAATCCCAGGGATGGGGGAGCCTGATGGGCTGCCGTCTATGGGGTCGCACAGAGTTGGACACGACTGAAGCGACTTAGCAGCAGCAGCAGCAGCAGCAGAGATACTGTCATAATCTCTCTTTTTTGCCAAGTTAGATTCCGTAATCTTCTCTTGTGGAATCAGCAAGAAAATATTACGGGGCTATGAGTGAAGTCATGTTCCTGTAACTCTTGAGGATTCTTTTTGACTCAGGCTTCCAGGGCTGACAGAAGTTGTTGGAGTTATGTCTATTGATGATTTGTGGTGAATGTAGTTGTGATTCAGTATTGTCTAGGTTTCATGACTCACCAGTGGTGGTGCAGGAGGAAGGTAGGAAATATTTACTGTTACCCAGGGATTGCTGCAAAACACAGCTTCAAACTCTCTTTGGATTTCTTTTTGTTGTTTCTCTTTATTTCTCCTCTTTTCATTCTGTAGCGTTATTTCTCTTTTTTGCATGTTTCTTCCTAAGAATACATTATAGATATCAGAGTTAATTTATTCCAAGGAAGTGCTGTGTTTTTTGCTTTTTTCCTTTTGGAACTTCCCTTTAAAATAACCTCCAGCCTCTTTTAGCTCTATGCAGGGGCATAATTTTCAAGGTTCTGAAATGCAAAATGCATGAGAATCAAACAAACAAATCCTTCCCCTTCCGTCTCAGAATTATGAGAAAGAGTTTCATTAAAGCAATTCTCTTATTAGAGACAATACAAAGTTACATAAGATGCTTTTTCTATCCACCAAATCCTTGGAGATATGAATATATTTTACTGTAAAGCTGATATGTATATTTTCAGAATTTTTCTTATGAATACATATTGAATAAAAGTTCTTTGAGCAACAAAGAGTCTGGTGCATTAGAATAGCATGCTCATTATACATTTGTAGTGGGCCTCTAACTATGCTAGTTCTTCCTCCATATGACAGTTGAGGATACATTTCAGATCAAATCTGATCATCTTGTTTTCTGATTAAAGTCCCACTGGCTCCCTACTGCCTACAATATTAAATCCACGATGAAAGCTTTGCTTATTTTGGCTCCAAGTAATCTCCCCTGCCTCAGCTTCAGCCCCTGGAGCTTGCACCCACACCCGGAGCTCCAGCCACAAAGACCTTCTTACCCTCACTGCCTACAGGTGGCGCTCTTTCCCAGCTGGGCCTCTGCACAGGGCTGTATTGTCCAGCTTGTTGTAAAGAATCAGTCAAATGCCCTTTCCACTAGGAAGCTTCATTGGAGTTCCCCAAACACTTATTCTTTACTCTTGGGTCCCATAACAATCCATAGACAACATTTACATAGCACTTATTATGCTGGGTAATCGTGTTTCCATTTACAAATCTCTAATTAGCTTCTGGGCTAGTTGAAGGAGGGTAGGTTGCCTGCTTTTTTTGTATCACTCACAACATCCATTCCAATTTCTATCACATAGAAAATACCCAATACAAGTTAGTTATTCATGGACACACTCATGTACACTTATTTATTTTAGGGAATACAATGCATGTTGCTCCTATCAGTTCAATTTAATTTTGTTGATCTTATACATATGAAACGAATATTAATGCAAATATTAATACAAGCCCCTATTTTTAAAAAAAAAAGCCCAAGTTCACACTGATTTGTACAATTATGAATATTGGAAAACATTCAACTTTTTTTCCTTGTGTGAACCTATTATTTTGAAGGCATATATCAGCTCCCAGATGCCACAAGTTGCCTGAGTTCCTCTGCTGTGATCAGCATGTCAGCACAGCTGCAGTTCAGGTTCCCTGTTGGTCACTTAGCTGATCTTTTTGGTTGGTAAGAGACCAAGACTACTCACAGAACTCTGTAACCATGGTGATAAGATGCCCTATTTTAACTTTTCAACAAAAAAGATGAGATGCTCTAGCACTTCTGGGCCTGTGGTTCCCAGTGGTATTTTGGGGAGTCATTCAAGCATTTAAGCTATAGAATCAGGCCTTGAACTGATAATTACTTTTCTGTTTATATTAGATACCTTTTAAATTAGGGATGGTGACTGATAGCACATATAATCCATGTCCAGGCAAATGTGAGGTCTAGGGCAAACCTGGGAGGCTTGTCATTTATATAATACATCAGCTGGGAAAAAAAAAAAAACTCCTTTAAGCTAAGGGTTTTGTTCTTTAAATAAAATTAGAGTACTCACCAAAATAAAGACTATATGCTTTTTCACTACTGATGAAATAAACTTATTATGGAAGATGGATGTGATTCTTGTAGAAAATCAATGTATTTGGTTAGACTGTGTTTTCCAACAAGATTCGTCTTAGACCTTGTTAGAAGGGAGGTTGTGTACACCTGAGATTTAGGGGGCCCAGGGAAGGTACAGTGTTCAATCTCCTCCTTTTCTTTTAGTCTAAAAGTCTAACTTGCCAGAATTTTTTCCTTTAAAGGCTTACAAGCATTATAATATAAGCGTTTCTGGGAAAGGCATCACAGTAAGAGAGAGGCTGAAATTTAGTGGCCTGTGAAATAAAACTGGTTGCAGTCACATTTATTTGGTCTAAAGAGTGTCTTTTTTTTTTTAAATAGTGTTTTGAACCAACATTTAATCATAAATAAGAGACTTCATAGAAAAAAAATGTCCATTACTACTAAACCACAGAAGATGTGACAAAACTAAATCCTTACAAGGTTGGGCTCAGATCACTGTTGTCCTATTTAAGGGAGCCAGATTTGTCTCTAATTTGTCAGTCTCTACTCCTCTCAATTTATAGTCAGATACAATTCTTTAGGCCTTCCTCACTCATTTACTTACATTCCTGCCTCCCGTTGGTAAAGAAAATAGAGCAGCCTCAATAACTGTGACAATTTGGGGATTGAGAGTAAAGCATTTGCTTCATGTTTGGCCTTGGATTGCCTTCATCTCCAAGAGATCTGGGGGCTTCCCAGGTGGGCAGTAGGAAAGAATCCCCCCGCCAATGCAGGAGATATAGGAGTCTCAGGTTCAATCCCTGGGTCAAGAAGATGCCCTGGAAGAGGAAATGGCAACCTCCTCCAGTATTCTTGCCTGAGAAATCCCATGGACAGAGGAGCCTGGCAGGCTACAGCCCATGGGGTTGCAAAAGTCGGACACGACTTAGTGAGTGAGCACACTTGCACACCAAGAGATCTAGAACATTAAGACGTTTCTATGCCTCTTGTGTTGTTCCTGCCTGCTGTGGACTGAATGTCGTGTCCCTCCTAACATATATGTTGAAACCCTAACTGCCACTGTGATGGCTTTTGGAGACGGGGATCTTAGGGACGTAATTAGGTATAAATGAAGGTGGGGCCCTCTTATGGGATTAGTGTGCTTAGGAAAAGAGACCAGAGAGCTTGTTCCCTCTCTTTTTCCATAAGAAGACACAGCAAGAATGTGGCTTTGTCAATAAGCCAGGAAGAAGGTCCTCACCAAGAGCTCTGTCCTGATCTCAGGCTTCCAGCCTCTAGAATTGTGAGAAATAAATGCTTATTGTTTAAGCCATTCAGTCTATGGTACTCTGTTATCACAGCCATAGTTAACACACTGTCCCCATTCTCCCCTTGGGATATTCTCAGAAAACAAACAAGTCAAAGAAAACAAACAAAATGTGTGCTTTTAATATATTTCCTGTCAAGCATTCATTCAAAAATTCTTATTATTTAAATTTCTAGCACAAATACATACATACATACCACATATGTACATAAATGTGCCAGAGAAATTTGGCTTTTACTGAGTTGATTTGACTGAGTTTTCTGAAGTTGTTGTTTAGTATCACCTCAATTGGGAACATATTTCACTTGTACCTGATAGATGCAGCAAATTGGAGTTAAAGCATGGACCTTATTCTATAAAATTTAATTGTTATGAACAAAAGGAAAGTTAACTAATCTATTCCGAAACCCCATCCTTTGCAGGAGAAGTGCTGTTTAGGTAAGAGGTTTACTTGATCCTATTGTGTAAAAAGGAGTTTGAAAAGAGCAGATGCCTTGGGCATAGTCCAGAGATGCTTCAAGACTGGGAAGGGAAGCATATGCAGAATGCTTTCTTTCTTCCTTGGAAGACTTTAGAGTCTTAGGAATTGATCAAAGCCTCCAATTTCCTCTGTCCAAATTTCTTACATGTTCAGTGATTCCTGAAATACAATGTTTATTTTATAATTTGCATTAAGCTCAAAATGCAGATGTGTGCAGGAGTTTATATGCGAACATTCTTGGAAGCAGAAACACTTTGAATTATATTCATACTGTCATATTTACATTAAGCTCTATATGGTGCCCGTGGAAGTGCACCATTCCAATGTCCCTTTAAGAGATCTGCAGCAGGGAACATAGTGAACTGATAGCCCAGCTGTTACACCTTTGGATTCACTGTGGCAAGATGTGAGGCCACACTTCCCCCGGGTTGCTGTCCACAAATCACCGATCACAGATCCAGCTCAGATTTAGTGTGGGGACACCCCATTGGCTAGCTGAGACTTCCCTTCTGTCCGAGGCTCTTCCTACCCAATACCTCTTTCTCTATGCAAATATCAGACATATATCAGGGTATGAAGTCTCTCTGCCTTCTCTTGCTTTTTTCTCGTTGCAGACATTTCCTCTAATAAATCCCTTGCACCCTTTCTTGTTTCATTCGGCATCTGCTTCTCAGAGGATCCAAACTGACACGTTATAAGTGACTAATTCTTATTGGCAGAGTCAAGAGGAATTAAAGAACAATATCACACAAGAGGAGGACTGTGTGGGTGCCTTATAAAGAGCACAAAATGATCAAAAAGGACAAACTTTCTCCTTAGTCAGCATGGGTTTCATGGCTGTAGATACTGTAAGGATGCAAATAAATTTGAGAACAAGATGTTGGTTACTGCTGTTTGGAAGGGGTGCGTGCATACACACTCAGTCGCTCAGTCCTTTCTGACTCTGACCTACGGACTGTAGCCCACCAGACTCTTCCATGGGATTCTCCAGGCAAGAATTCTAAAGTGGGTTGTCATTTCTTACTCCAGGAAGGGGTAGCAGAGATCAAATCTAGTATAAGCCAGGCATTAACTTATTAAATTATAAAAGTAGATAATATAAAAAGAAGTAGAAAAGACCCTGATGCTGGGAAAGATTGAAGGCAAGAGGTGAAGGGGAGGACAGAGGTTGAGATGGTTGGATGGCATCACTGACTCAATGCACATGAGTGAGCAAAGCTCTGTGAGATGGTGAAGGACAGGGAAGCCTGGCGTGTTGCAACTTGGCCTTGGCGGGCCTGGGTCCATGGGGTTGCAAAGAGTCCTACACAACTGAGCAACTGCACAACAAGATAATATAATAAACAGAAGTTTCAATGGTGAATTGCTAATTGTTATAGTCAATAAATAATGAGTTCAGAGAGAGGAAGGAGAGACCATCTGGGGCTTTAGGACTTTGGGAGGAATATTGTAGGATAAACCTCTCTAAGAGCTGGCTATTGCAACTGGATATGGCTTGGTTACTTTCACCACTGAGGAAGTGATAATGGAGGAGACTGAAAGAGGGTTATGTGAGTATTAGGGAAGGTAGTCACCCAGCAATATTTTAGAGCTGTATTTCCCTGCAAAGTCATTGTTATCTATAAGAAACTGAAAAATGTTTTCATTTTGATGCTAGTATAAAAAATAGTATTTGAGATCCCCTAAATCATCTTCTAATTGAGGTCTAACTCGATTTCTTTGCCTCATTTTGTATTTATGTTCATAATTATGTTGGCACCAAAGAATATCACTTCTATCATCACAAGGTGGTGAGAAAAAACAGAATTAGACTTAATACGTAAATGAAGTCAAGTGAAGGCCCAGTGGGCATTCTTGCAGAAATAATTGTTTTGCAGGACTAACCTGGTGGTCCAACGCAGGGGCACGGGTTTGATCCCTGGTCAGGGATGCTAAGATCCTGCATACCGCAAAGTGGTGCTTCTACAAATAATAATAATAGTAGGTCTGCAAAACTGTAGTTTGAATACTGAATAGTGGTGACAAAACTAAGTCCTCAGCTAGGACAGAATTATACATATCACAAATTCAATGTACTGATAGGTGTGATATGGCAGATTCAGCAAAACACTTTTAATTGTCACATTAAGTGAATGTGATAAATTTGGACATATTTCTTTTTAGTGTTTAAAATAGAATTTAGAAGTTTAATTTGGCTTTAGTATCACATAAAATCTATCAGTGTAAGGAGGCTATGCTCAATTTTGTGTACAATTCACTTGTATTCTCTGCCTTCCTCCTGTCTTATCCCCAAAAGGGAGAAGTGTGTGTTCGCTTAGCTCTGCCCTCTCACCCAGACTCCAGAGGAGGGGCTGCTTCTGAGCAGATAACTGGTCAAGAACCCCATGGCAGGTGGAAGCCCCGCTGACTTGGGTGAGATGAGTGGAGGCCAAGCCTGAAAGCCGCGCCTGCTGTAGAGCTTGAACTGGAGCCCTCATGTGCTGTACAGATTCCACTCCTTCAAACAGACTTAATATGTAAGGGACATGTTCTCGTTAAGTGAAGGCCAAACTGGCATTCTTGAGGCACGTTCAACAGGACCCCTGAGTTAAAAAGAGAGGGGTCGGATTCTTAGTGAGAAAAGCAAAGTATATACAACAAAGGGCAGAGAAACTAAAAAAGGTCCCATGAGTGGAGTTTAAATTCCCATGGAGGAATTTGGGTAAGAAAGAAAGTGTAGGTTGAGGAGGCTAGGAAACGTGGGGGCAAAGCCAATTTGAGAAACATTTCTGGAGGTTACAAATAAGATGCTCATAGTGTCTTTCCTGGAGTCACAGGTAAAGACTGGAGCTCCTTTTTCAGAACTGTGGGGAGGAAGACCTATCTAAGCTTAAGGACAGGAGGGAGTCCTCTTTCAGTATCCCCTTAGTTGCAGACTGCTGATATGCTGGTTCCTCTAATTATATGAACCAATATGTTCAGCAGGAAACTTCTCAAGGACAGATGTTTCATTTCAAGGGAGATATTGAGAGAGGAAATAGTCTTTCAAGAAAAAAGACACCCAGCCCCATCCAAGTCTGAGCTGCTCCTCTTTTTTGAAGTAGGAGAATTAGCACTTGATTCCATTCCTTCTTTATCTGGGGGCTTACCAGAATAATAGAGGGGACCCTGCAGTCTTGAGTAGCTCCAGTTCCTACATTCTTTAGGGTCCCAGTTCTCCTGGCATTAGTTAAACGGAGTTTCACTTCCTGTAGGAAGAAACCTGTGTCAGAGAGTGTGCCCAGTGGCCAGGTAAAATGCAGTTAGCTCAGCATATAACAGAGTTAGCATCCCGTCAACTGTACATGGGGCATCCCAGGTGACACAGTGATAAGAGAATCCACCTGTCAATGCAGCTGACTCAAGAGATGCGGGTTTGATTCCCTGCAGTAGGAAATGACAACCCACCCCAGTATTCTTTCCCGGGACATCCCATGGACAGAGAAGCCTGGTGGGCTACAGTCCCTGGGCTCACAGAGTTGGACATGACTGAGCCCGTATTGTACATTGTACAGGTGTACATCTCCAAGAGCTCTTGCAGCTGCCCATGCCTCTCCATCTCTCCTCTCTCTGATCTCGTGCATAGTTGTAACACTTTTTTATAGTAATCCATGCTTCCAGGAGCTGTGTCTTCTTCCACGTGTTTATGTCCACTCAGAGCTTACTGTGTCATGCATGCCCCTGTGGGCTGCTCACGTGTTAGATGCTGCAGTGAGGCCCCTCAGACCATCTCTGCCACTGTAGGTTATAGCTTAGTGGTAACAGAGTCTTTAAATGAGAAATAATTCAAATGTTCAGCATGATAAGGGCTTCCAGGATTTCATTCCAGGGGAAGGGCAAGTGGGAGCTCAGAGAAAGGTAGCCGAAGATGCCCAGAGGTCTTTAACCTGAGGCCAGAAAGATGAGGAGGAATTCGCCAAGCAGAGGGCCAGCGGAGGGCAGAGGAGCAAGAAGGCTGCTAGCACAGCCAGGGAGAGGCTAACTGGTACCCAGGAGAAAGGAGAGGACTGGCCATTTCGGGGTTGAGTTAGGCGGGAGTCAGTCCCAGTGAGGTCTGGTCTCAGTCTCAAATCTAGAAGGACCCTGTAAACCAGGGAAAGATTTGGTGTTTTATTCTCAGGACTACTGGAAGGCAATCAAGGTTTGCAGCATGTATGCAGAATTCATTCCAAATGGCAGCTAATTTGTGAGCGCAATCTGATGACATCACTCTCGTTTTAAAAGTTTTAGTGACTTCTTAGTGCCATCCAAATGACATCTAAATTTTTAATAAGGTGTGCAAGGCCCTGCTTGAACTTAATCCTGCTACTTTTCCAGGCTCATCTGAGATTCACTGTCCCCATCTCCCCGCTGCACTCTCTTGCTCACCCCAGACTGCTTCTCCCCTGCTGTAGCCTAGGGCCTTTGATGCCTTTGTGACCTTAACCCAGTAAATAATTTTCAGTATTTTACACTGTGATCCAGTATACAGGCATGCACACATAGAGATGTAACAGAGAAAATTTTATGGAAAAAAATGGAAGATACACACTAATATTTCCCCTTCTTTTTTTTCTTTTCTTCCTTAACAGTGTGGGGTAATTTGGGCGGTGTGCTAAGTTTGTCCAACTCTTTGTGACCCCATGGACTGTTGCCTGCCAGGCTCCTCTTTCCATGGGATTCTCCAGGCAAGAATAATGGAATGGATTGCCATGCCCTCCTCCAGGGGGTCTTCCCAACCCAAGGATCAAACCCTTGTCTCTTTACGTCTCTTGCATTGGTAGGCAGGTTCTTCACCATTAGTGCCACCTGGGAAGCCCAGATTAATACTTACTCAATTAATTTTATGACCCCTACTTCCTTCATGAGCCAGGTTCTCCCTCTTGCTGTGGGACTTCACACATGTACTTTCTCTTCGACACTGTTCCCTGGGGGTACTTGACCTTCCCATCTCAACCTAACTAGAAGGGCTCAGGGAATCTTGGCTGATTTAGCAAATCCAGTCCCCTCTTTTTTCCCACAATTATTTAACGAGAGCCTACTGGATGCCAGGCACTGTTTAAGGCATGGGTCAGAGTGGCTTCATAAGCTCTGATTTCAGCACAGTCCCACATTTGGCTGAAGGCCTTGCTGTTGCTGTTTTGAAATTCTTAACATTTTTTTTTTTTTAATAAACAGGAAGCCCCATATTTTCATTTTGAACTGGGCCTCATAAAATATGCTGCCATTCCTGCACTGAGGTAATGAACAAAACTGACCCAAATCCTCACTTTCACAGAGTTCAGCTTCTAGTGCTTGCTGTGTTTTGACTTCCAGCCTTAGCAGTGGTCACCTGCCTGGCACCTGCCTATTTGTCTGTCTGTTGGCCCAACTAGGCTGTAAGTTTCTCGAGGGCAATGTCTATCTCCTGCTATGATATTCAGCACATATTATATTGCCTGGTACCTTGCACACATGAACAGATTTATGTAGAACAAATTAATGAATATGCATGATGTTCCCAACTTTTGTCCTGTAATGCGTGACTCTCTTAATCAAGGTTATCCTTGATATTCCTTTAAAATTTTTAAAGTTATGTTTTTATTTAATTTGTTACATATAAAATATTATAGTTCCTATTTCAATATACAAAATATTGAGACATTTTATATTCATTTTTTTCCATACTAAATCTTTGAAATCCAGAGTGTGTTTTACACATACCACATATACTTGATATTCCTTTGATGAGACATCACTTGTATTAAAATTCCTTCATTGGCTATTTACCCATTCACTTTGAAGTGATAGCTCTAGAAGTTAAAATTGGAAGTATATTAGTAAGTTCTATTTACATTTATGAGTGTGAAGAATTCACCAAGAAGATCATTGAAAACAAGATTTTGAATTCAAGGATCATTTTCAAAGTGAACAGAAAAAATGAAAGTGAAAGTCACTCAGACATGTCCCACTCTGTGACCCCATTACAGTCCATGGAATTCTCCAGGCCAGAATACGGGAGTGGGTAGCCTTTCCCTTCTCCAGGGGATCTTCCCAACCCAGGGATCGAACCCAGGTCTCCCGCATTGCAGGTGGATGCTTTACCAGCCGAGCCACAAGGGAGGTCTTTAAAAATATTTTTTAAGATGATCAATGACTTTGATTGGAAATGAGATAAGGGCAGAGGAAGAGTATCAAGCAATGAGAACTCAAGGGAAACCAAGATGGAAATCTTACCTTACACTTATGAATGTCCTTTAAAATGTAACTGAATTACTTTATAATTTATTTGTAATAATATTAGTTCACACTTGAAGATAGAGGTATGGGAGGCACAGTGTCTAAATGATGTCATGATCAAAAATTGGGCAAGTAAAATGTTACTTGAGGAAACAAATTTTAGTCAAAGAACTCCAGCATTTAGGATATTTTTGTTTGTTTGTATATCCAGTTTTAATAATAGTTTACAGGTTATATTCAGACACTGGAAGTTTTATGTATCTTTAAAACACTTTTAAGGGCTGCTGCTAAGGGTGAATAACATACATGGCCTAGCCTTATCTCTTACCTTTTACTGCCATCCTGTGGCCATTTCATTTTCTGAATTTGCAAAAACACATTTTCAAAACCTTATTTTCCATCTTTATCACAGATTACGGTTTCAGA
Source organism: Muntiacus reevesi (assembly GCF_963930625.1). Lineage (NCBI taxonomy): Eukaryota > Metazoa > Chordata > Mammalia > Artiodactyla > Cervidae > Muntiacus > Muntiacus reevesi. Next base: position 23,787,645 of record NC_089264.1, on the reverse strand, counting down.
TTTTATCAGTCCTCAATTAACATAGATAAACTACAGTACACAGAGTTAGTAGCATTTTGCTACATTAAGATGTTCCTTCTTACAGTAGTATATAAACATTGTGGAATTTTAATTCTGAGCAAGTGTCCATGAAATATTTTCCAAAAACACTGTCGTCAAACATCTCCTGGTTTCTTTTCATCCCTCCTCCCTAACCTGGCTTTTCGATGGCTGCTTAGGCAGTAGCAGTTTATTGTTGTCTCAAGGACACACTCCCTGGAGTGTCTCTGTTTGAAATGCAGATACATTCTTTTGGAATGCAGGTTTGGATTTCTTTCCTTGGAGGTCCCGTCTTCTGATCATCTAGGTTTCTACTAAGTCCCAGTGCCCTAAATCAATTTGCCCAAAGTCATATAGCTCAAATCAGTATCCAGCAGAACCAATATATATGTAATAAATGTTAATTGCACCCTGAGTCTCTCATCTCACCTTCCAGGTCTCTGGATCTGACGGCCTTTTTCGCCTCTCTGCACAGAGACCTTGGCCCGGGAGCTAACACCACCGCCTTTCTCTCTGAGTCAGGAGATTCGTTTTCTCCTTCCCCTTTAAAGCATCTTAACTTTCCCTAAAGATTGGGACCCTATGGCTTTTTTATTTCTAACTTTTAATTATAAAATTTATTACATACAAGAGTATATATTTTGTGCAATTTAATAATGTTAACGAAATGAATACTCAGGTACCCACCACATATCTTAGGGAAAAGAACATACCAGTGCCTCAGAAGTCCCCTGTGTGCCCCTCCTTAATGCTGTCCTGCCCCAGCGCACCCACCCACCAGGTGCCCCTCCTTAATGCTGTCCTGCCCCTGCACACCCACCAGGTGCCCCTCCTTAATGCTGTCCTGCCCCTGCACACCCACCAGGTGACCCCCCTTAATGCTGTCCTGCCCCTGCGCACCCACCCACCAGGTGCCCCCCCTTAATGCTGTCCTGCCCCTGCGCACCCACCCACCAGGTGCCCCCCCTTAATGCTGTCCTGCCCCAGCGCACCCACCCACCAGGTGCCCCTCCTTAATGCTGTCCTGCCCCTGCGCACCCACCCACCAGGTGCCCCTCCTTAATGCTGTCCTGCCCCAGCGCACCCACCCACCAGGTGCCCCTCCTTAATGCTGTCCTGCCCCTGCGCACCCACCCACCAGGTGCCCCTCCTTAATGCTGTCCTGCCCCTGCGCACCCACCCACCAGGTGCCCCTCCTTAATGCTGTCCTGCCCCAGCGCACCCACCCACCAAGAGGACACCAGTATCTTGAATTCCGTGTGAGGTGTCTCTGTGCTCATCTGTAGAGTTTTTCGCTCTCTCAGTTAGGGTCTTGTCAGAAAAGCAGAGCCACTGTGAGTGATGTGGTCTGAGGGGTTTCTTACAGGAATTATACCTGAGATCTTTCAGTGAAGGTCTGCAGGGGCCGTGGGAGAAATGCAGGAAAAATCACTAGGCAGCCTCCTGAGGCCCCGCGGGCTTGGACGAGACAGGCCTGCAGGGGAATCTAGACATGCCCCCCAGCCACAGAAAGCATGTCAGTCACCCGGTCGTGTCCGGCTCTTTGTGACCCCCTGGACTGAGCCCACCAGGCTCCTTTGTCCATGGGATTCTCTAGGCAACAATACTGGAGAGGGTTTTCATGCCCTTCTCCAGGGGATCTTCCCGACCCAGCGATCGAACCCTGGTCTCCTGCATTGCAGGCAGATTCTTCACCATTTTTCTGAACCACCGGGGAGGCCCTTCCAGCAGTGGGGTGGGGCCACAAAGAGGGAGCTGGAGGGGACTGGGGATGTGACCGCCTCTGCGCTGCTGCCGCGCTGGGGGGCACAGCCCACTGTCTTTGTCCAGGGCCAGCAGTGGGGAAAGGGGCTGAGGGGTGCGGAGAGGAAGTTCAGCTGGCACTCCTTGGCACCGCTGCTCTGCCCACCGCATCTGACTGCCCACACCTTCCTATACACAATGGATACTACTCAGCCATAAGAAAAAGCATGAAGTCTTGCCATTTGCAGAAACACAGATGGACTTCGAGGGCACTATGCTAAGTGAAATAAGTCAGACAGAGGAAGACAAATACTGTATGATATCACTTATATGTGAAATCTAAAAAATACAACAAAGTAGTGAATAACAAAAAAATACAGACTCACAAATACAGAGAACATACTAGTGGGGTTACCAGATGGGAGTAGTAGGGGTCTGGGGAGATGCAATATAAGGGAGAGGGAGTGAAAGGCACAAACTATTGGTTATAAGACAGGCTACAAGGGGATATAGCCAATATTTTGTAATAATAACAGTAAGTGGAGTGTAACCTTCAAAATTTGTAAAACACACACACAAACACACACACAATATGGCTGCAAATAAACTTTACAAGAAGCATTAAAAAAAAAAAAAAGAAAATGTTTGCAGCTTCACCTTTGCCTCCAATATGTTGCTCAAGTTCCTCTTTTAACCAAGTCTAACCTCAAACCATAGAAGGAAGGAAACACTGGGACTTGTAGTTCCTAGCTTCAGTCAAGTTGGCGACAGAATAAACTCCTAAGACAATATGCTGTTTGGCTTGGGCTATATTTTTATCATATAAAAATAGAAATTGTGCCATATATTTTTTTACGACTTGCTTTGTCTTTTTGTTATTATTAATGTGGTTAACATCATTTTTTGAGATTTCTTTCTGTTGAGTCATTCATTTTTAAGTACTGTATATAGAATTCCAAAATATCAAAGTATAATTTATTTATCTGCTTAAATACTGTTTAGATATTTGTTTTTTCCCTAGCATTTGCTCTTATGAGCAATATTTCTGTGAATATTGTATATATGGCTCCTCATGACTTTCTCTAATGCACGGACCTAGGAGGGAAATTGCTGGGGTAGCGAGTGTGCCATGTGCAACTTTATTATGTTTGGTCAAATTGTTTTCCACAAGGGCTGTGCTGCTGCTCAAAGTGGATAACTCTTTCTGGTGCTAAATACCTTCACTCTGAAGACATTTGGCATGTCAGATACTTTAGTATTTGCAAGATCAGGGAGGCATAAAATGCCATCTGCGTTCAGTTTTTTCCCCTTACTATGAGTGAGTCTGGACATCTTTTCATATATTTATTCATCACAAGTGTTTCCTCTTCTCTGAAATGCTTATGCCCTTTATTCATTTTTTCTTTGCAGTAGTTGTTCATGAATTCCAGTTAATATTCTTTTATTAGTTATTTGCATTAGAGAAATCCCCTTCCAGTTTGTGGTTCTTTGGCCAGTTTCAGCCAGTTCTGCCTTGCTGTTCTATTCTTATGTGATTACTGATTCCTCTCCCCTTTCCACACTGGCTCATCTTATTGTGCTTTTATAGTGTCTTTTGATGAACAGAAGTTCCAAATTTTAGTATAGTCAAATGTGGCATTTTCTCCCTGCCTATGGTAACTTTGGATCTTACACAAGAGACCCTTCTTTTCTTCCAGGTTGTAAGGATATCTACTGCCTTGTAGAATTGTTTTGCCTTTCTCATTGAAGTCTTCAGTCCTTAGTTTTCCACAGATACAGAATACACACTATTTATAACTGAGTTTCAACATAAGTGTAGGTTTGTTTCTGGCTTCTAGTCTGTTCTATTTGTCTTGACATCTGCAAAGGCAGGTGTTCCTAGCTTGCTTTTCTTTAGCTTGGGACGTCCCTGGTGGTTCAGATGGTAAAGAATCTGCCTGCAATGTAGGAGACCTGGGTTCAATCTCTGGGTTGGGAAGATTCCCTGGAGAAGGAAATGGCTACCCACTCCAGTATCCTTGTCTAGAATTCCATGGACAGAGGAGCCTGGTTGGCTACAGTCCATGGGTTCTTGAAGAGTCAGACACAACTGAGCAACACACACACTCACTCACACACTCACACACACTCACACACACTCACACACGCGCGCTCACACACACTCATGCACACACTCTCATAAGCTTATGGCTGCAACTGAATTCTCTCACTTTTCTTGGGGGTTAGCTTTAGCCATGTGTCGTAGTGTTCTTACAGACTGGTTGCAATGATTCTCTTTGCTGCTTCCATACTTTTTGCAATGTGACTTCGTTGCTTCTCTTTTCAATATGTAGAGTCTGTTTCTCCACCCTTTGTGTATGAGCTGGCCTTATGACTTGCTTTGGTTAATAGAAAGCAGTGGGTATGATAATTTGTCAGTTCATCATTCTGTCTTGGAATTTTGCTGCTCTCTGTGAACAAGCCTGGGCGAGCATACTGAATGGTGAATGACACATGACTAGTCACATCATCCCTTCACGTGGCAGTCAGCCAATCCCCGGTAGCAAAATGGCCTAGCTGACCTGAAACTGACCAAAAATGCATGAGAGATTCCAACAGAGACCAGAAGAGCTACCCAACAATTCTAGCCTAAATTATCAACCAATGGGGATTGGATGGTTACTCAGCAACAACTAATGGGGACTTGCCTGGTGGCCCACTGGCTAAGACTCCACACTCCCAATGCAGGGGGCCTGGGTTTGATCCCTGGCCAGGGAACTAGATCCCATATGCTGCAACTAAGAGTTTGCATGCTCCAGCTAAAGTTCCTGCATATCACAACTAGAAGATCGAGGATCCTGTGTGCAACAGTTAAGACTCAGCACAGTCAAATAAATAAATAAAAATAAGCATTAAAAAGAAATAGCTAATGAATACCAAGTGACCAAGTTCTTGCCAATACCTTCTGAGCATAAGTGACACATACATGTTTGGCATGACTAGCTTTCTCCTTAAAGAGGCTGACTATAGAGGTCACCTAACCTGGATGGTAACCCATTCCAGTATTCTTGCCTGGAAAACCCCATGGACAGAGGAGCCTGGCAGGCTGCAGTCCATGATATCACAAAGAGTCAGATAGGACTTAGCGACTTCATTTTATTTTACACTTTTTAACCTGGACCATGCAGATGTAGAGAGAATTCCAGGACAGCAGACTCCTGAAAGTCTCCAAGATACTCCTGAGAGTCTGAGAGGTCAAAACTGTTTTAATAATAATATTCAGTTGTTATCTGTCTTTTTCAGTATGTTGACTTTTACACTGATGCTGGAAAGCTAATAGTGGATAAAGCTGCTGTTACTTTTGCTCACTATATTGGCAGAGGAGGGGAAACACTTTAGAATTGGCTCATTTGAATGACTTTGGGTGGTTTGAAGCTACAGGGATGGCCCCTCATTGTCTGGCATCTGGTCCTGGGATTTCTATTTTTTATTTATTTTTTGCTGTGCAGCACAGTATGTGGGTTCTTAGTTCCCTCTCCTGGGACTGAACCCATGCTGTTGCATGGAAGTGTGGAATCTTAACCGCAGGGCCACTGAGAAAGTCACTGGCCCTGGGATTTTTAAGGTAGAGGAACATTGCCTCCTGGGGTGCACCGATACTTCACATCTTTGCCAGTATTTGGTGTTATCAGTATTCAGGGTTTTCATGGGTTCTCAGTGATTTTTAAGAGTATGAAGGGAATACAAGAACAGACTATATTATTTCTGTATCTTTAGACCATGAAATTTTTGCACCTTGTTTTATGTCCCTGGATATGTTCCAGTATCTCCTAGTTTACCGTCTATGGGAACTTGAATAGAATTTGTATCCCACTGTTGTGTGAAAATTGTATAAACTTTAATTATATTTGAATTGGTTCATAGTGGTTTTCAGGTCTACTATACCCTTCTACCTTTCTGTATATTCATTCTAATAATTTTTGAGGGTTTGCTATTGAAACTCCAACTAAAAGTCTTAACTTACCTGTTTAAAAAATAATTCTAATATGTAGTGAAATTCTAGGTAACTTTGTTCTGCATTTTCCAAGTCTCCTATAAGTGTGTCACCATACTTTCATAATTAAAAAATAAAAAAGAAAGAGGAAAAAAAGAGTGTGAAGGGATTCTGAGACAACAGGTTTGAGAGCCAGTATCCTAGAGGATCCCAAGCACCAAGATGGCAAGAACTTGAGTCCTAAATTATTAATAGTTAATCAAACCAGTCAATCCTAAAGGAGATTAACCTGGAATATTCATTGGAAGGACTGATGCCGAAGCTGAAGCTCCAGAAATTTGGCCACCTGATGCGAAGAGCCGACTCATTGGAAAAGCCTCTGATGCTGGGAAAGATTGAGGGCAAGAGGAGAAGGGGTCGACAAAGGATGAGATGATTGGATGGCATCACCGACTCAATGGACAGGAGTTTGAGCAAACTCTGGGAGATGGTGAAGGACAGGGAAGCCTGGCGTGCTGCAGTCCAAAGAGTTGGACACTAGTGACTGAACGACAACAAAAAAAGAAGAGAGCTAGTGAAACCAAACATGTGGGTGTCAATTCTGCTCACATCATACTGGTGAGAACTTGGTCACTCGGTATTCATTATCTATTTCTGAGTAACCATCCAACCTCATTTGTTGACAATTTAGACTAGACACATTGGGTGGCTCTTCTGATCTCTGTTGGAATCTCTCATGCATTTTTGGTCATTTCAGGTCAGCTATTGGGGATTGGCTGACTGCCAAATAAATAGCTAGTGCCTCTCTCCTTTCTGAGAAACTAAGGGAGCTATGCCCTGGGGTCTGATTCTTGCCCAGGAAGTCTGGAGAGAGGAGGAAGGCTGATGAATTGCTTTGGTGGTAGTGGCTCCTGCTTTTCGACTTGGCCTTTCTCCAAACCATTGTTAGGGTAGGGGTGCCTGAGGGTCTCCCCAGATGTGGGTTGCAGGTCAGCAGTCCAGTGTGAGTTCCACATCTGTCTGATAGGCCTCTTGACACCGGGAGGAGTTCTTAGCAGAAGGAGCTTGGAGGTTCACTTGAGAGAGGAGTTGTAAGTGACTACGGGGAAGACAAATGAGTCCTCTGGGTCAAGGGAATGGGGGGAGTAGGGGCATGATCGTAAAGCTTTGAGGAATCCACTAAAACCCCACCACCCCGGAGAGGGGGCACTGACATTGCCTGCCTGGACCAGGGGCTAGCCTGTTGTGAGTTAGTCCCTTCTTTCCCTTTCCCTTTGTCCCTCCTCTGAATCAGGCCCAGAAAGCCAGGAGCCTATCATCTGGCAGGCGGGGAAGCAACAGGAACAAATAAAAAAGAAGTGACCCAGGTGACATGCTCATTGCAGACATTCAGCCTGAAGCCAGAACTGGGGGAAGAAGAATTAACAAAACATCATTTGGAAACTGATTAAAATTTGGAGTTTTAACTATTGTATGAGACTGGATATTTAACATTTAGCTCAGCTGAATGTGTTTTAAAGAGAAGATGGGGACCCAAAAGTAAAGTTGCATTTTAACTATGTTGTTTTCGATGCATATATTTTCAGCATATCCAATATTAAAATAACCTGTTTTGGGTCTTCCTTTATGGCCCAGTGATTAAGACTCTGAGCATCCACAGCAGGGGGCAAGGGTTTGATCCCTGGTCAGGAAACTAAGATCCCACATGCACGCTGAGGGTTGCAGCCAAATGAATAAATAGAAAAAAAAATAATAATCTGTTTTGCATCTCCATATTTTGATTTTTAAGGTGTCCTTTTTTTTTTTCTTTAAGGTGTCCTTGAAGAGAGTACATTGGTAACAATAAATAATAATTAAGAAAATAACTCAAATGATTTGAAGGTTTGTGGGAAAGGTAAAGAGTTTTGTTTGGAAATGTCTTTGTGTTGTCTGACCAGTGGACAGAAGGATAGGATGTTTTTTATACAAAGTCTTGTAACAGTGTTGAACAAATAGTAAATACTGTGTAATCTTTAGCTATAATAAGAATTATTACTTTGGATTTGAATATCTGATGTAAACCTATTCACTTCTTTATCCTTAGATGTGATAATCATAAGCAAACCAAAAATACCATTTCTCTTAATGTAGCAGAGTGTTTTCTCATTTTTTTCCCACCTGGATCTGAAACATTAGATTATAGATCTTTTGAGATTATAAATCCTGACTGTATTTCTGATTGCTACATGTCAATCACTGTTCAGAATACTACTCTGGCAATTAGCGGAGATTTCTGCCCAGCAAATTATAATCTAGTTCAGTTTATATTAAGTATACTTTGGTGTCAGTGATATTATGTAAATTATAACTATATTAACAATATATTTTAACTGTGGTGGTACTGCAAATTAGAGATGATTTAAATGTTTTTAAAAAATTTTTTTAGACTATACTTTCACTGAATACTAAATCATGCAAAATGTATTTGAAACAAATCAGTGAATAAAAGTGTAGTTATCTCCATTTTGTTTATGTTAATTGAACTTTATTTTTGGGAAAACATCTTCATCTTTTGATTGCATTTTCTTTAAAAACAAGTTTAGCAAAAATAAAGGCAATTTATTTTGATGGAATATCATTTATATTTGCAAATTTTATATATAGTACTTTAAAGCACTTAGCAATTCTTGCGTAACTATGTAATAAAACAATCCAAAGAGTTGAAGTTCTAAATCTTATAAAAAATGCAGCATCAACTTTGGTTTAATCAATCCATAGTATTTTATAAAATCACCATATACTTACCCATTATTAATCATCTCCTATAAACTATCTGAATGGGAAAAAAGTGTCTTTTCTCTTTTGATAAGCAGGTTCCTGGGAGAGCACGAGATTAGGTTAGTTTCTTAAGTCATTCATCTACTCAGTCACAGCTCATAAAGTACTGATTGTGGGCTAGATACTTGTCAAGATACTGGACTTACTAAAAACAATGACATTGATGAACAAGCCACCTTCATGGACTTCATGTTCTTGCAAGGTAAACATAAAAACTGTGTAAATGAACAAATCAATAATATGATTTCTAGAGAGTGGTAATGCTATGAAGAAAATAAGATATGGCAATAGAACAAAGAACAACTCTTCCATTATTAAGATGACAATTTTTCTCTTATTTAAATTGGAAAGACTTATATCTCATATTCTTTTTAGTATATGTGCTGCTGAAGTGAGCACTATATCTCATATTCTTGTCATCTGTTTTGATATTCATTAATAATTTGATAATACTTATTGAGCATTCAATTTGTTCTAGGCACTCTGTTAAGCAGATAACTCTAATATCTGCATTATCTCATTTAACCATCAACATTCCCCAAAGAGTTAATATCATTAATGTCTGCATTTTCTACCTGAAGACTCTGAAAGCTTAGAAAGTTTTATTGTTTTCCCTCAGGTTACATGGATTATAAAAAGGTACAACTGGGATTTGAACATAAGTCAACATGACTCTAGAATCGGGATGTCTAATATGGCAGCAAATAAGCATATGTAGCTATTTAAATTTAAATTAATTAAAATTTAAAGTTCAGCTTCTTAATCACATTAACTATATTTTAAGTGGCCACTAGCCACATGTGGCCGGGGACCACCACCCTGGACTGCACAGCTGTATACCATAATCCATAATCTTCCATAATCACAGAAGGTTGTACTAGACAACACTGCCTAAAGTCTGGCTCTCAAACATGTGACTAAAAGCCTCCCTTCCAGTATATTTTTATGAAATGTAAGAAAAGTGAGGGCTTCCTGACAGCTCAGTGGGTAAAAGAATCTGCCTGCAGTGCAGGAGACACAGGAGATGCAGGTTCGATCCCTGTGTCAGGAAGATACCCTGGGAAAGGGAATGGCAATCCACTCCAGTATTCTTGCCTGGGAAATCCCATGGGCAGAGAAGCCTGGTGGCTGCAGTCTGTGGGGTCACAAAAGAGTCAGACATGACTGACTGACTAAGCACACATACACATAAAGAAAGCGTCTAAGTTTTTAGACTTTGACTTTCATAAGAATAGTAGAAATATTTCTTTAGGGTTTTGCATTAGTACCAAACATTTATTGAATAAATGTCTCAGTGGTATTTTTCTATATCCAATCTTTCTTTCTCAGACTGTTGTGCTTTCTTTTCCTTTGGGGAAATCTGAAATTTTGGTATTGCTCTATTGTTTAGACACCTGCCTTAGAATACTTCTCCCATGTATTTAGTGCATTGATAACACCTCTACGGTTGTGAGAGCTGGACTGTAAAAAGGTGGGGAGCTGAAGAATGGATGTCTTTGTACAATGATGGTGAAGAACTCCTGAGAGTCCCTTGGACAGCAAGATCAAACCAGTCAATCTTAAGGGAAATCAACCCTGAATACTAGTTGGAAGGACTGATGCTGAAGCTTAAACTCCAGTATTTTGGTCATCTGATGCAAACAGCTGACTCTTTGGAAAAGTCCCTGATGTTGGGAAAGATTGAGCATAGAAGAAGAGGGCATCAGAGGATGAGATGGCTGGATGGCATTACTGATGCAATGGACATGAACTTGGGCAAATTATGGGAGATGGTGAGAGGCAGAGAGGCCTGGCGTGCTGAAGTCCATAGGGTCACAAGGAGTCGGACATGGCTGGGTGACTGAACAACATCTCTGCACTGGAGCCCAGCAAAGCGGGGGGAGCAAACTCATTTCCTCTAACAACTCTCTTAATTTAACATTCCTAAAACATTACATGAGATTGGGAATTTCTTTTTTTCTTTCTATTATTGTTAAACTTAGAGGTTGGTTATTTTATATTTAGATATCAGAGTTTGAAGCTAAAAAGCTCTCTTAAAAATCATCACACAATCTCTTTTTTTAAAAAAAAGTTTGCCTTGTCATGTTTAAAAACAACTGGACTACAAGATGATCTTTTACTTTTATCTAGTTTCGTTTTTTTCTATTTTACATTCAGTCCTCCCTTTTAGTTTATGTTTTCCAACTTCTCCATCTCTTCTTTTTTTTTAATGTTCTGTCTAAAGCCTTTATCAAGCATAGTAGAAAAGCTTTTGTCTACATATATATAAATAATAAGTATAATATATATATTAGAAAACATCAGCTTTTGCCTAACTAAAAAGTTTATGACATTTTGATTCCATTTGTTTGAGTTAGTATCAACAGAATGCCAGATTTCTAATTAAAAAAAAATAGATATGCAACAAACAACAAAAGTTTACTGTACAGCATAGGGAACCATAGTCATTATCTCGTAATAACCTATAAAGGAAAATAACTTCAAAAATAATATACATGTATATCTATAAACGAATCACCTTGTTGTGTACCTGAAACACTGTAAGTCAACTATACTTCCATAAAGTATATATATATGTATATTTTTTAAAAGTTTGCCTTATTATTTATAAATTTTATTTTTGTCAGTTTCATTGATGTTTAATATAAAATTGTAAGATACCTAAAGTATATATAAAGGTGATTTAATATACTTGTATACATTGTGAAAGGATTCTCCCGATCGAGTTAATTAATACATCTATCACCCTGTGGAGAACATTTAAGTTTTATTCTCTCAGCAGTTTTCAGTAATACAATACAGTGTTATCTACATCAGTCTTCATGCTTTTCACTAGATCTTCAGGCCTTATTCATCTTACAGCTGAGTTTGTACCTTTTACTAACCTCTCTCCTATTTTTTTCCCGTTCCTTCTCCCCTGCCCCCAGCAACTACTTTTCTATTTTCTGTTGTATGAGTTTGACTTCATTATTTTACCACATGCAAGTGATACCATGCAATATCTGCCTCACTCTGACTTATTTCACTTAGAATATTACCCTGCAGGTCCATCCATGTTGTCCCAAGTGTCAGGATTTCCTTCTTCCTCGTGGTTGAGTAATATTTCACTGTGCATATACACCGAATCTTCTTTATCCGTTCATCCGTCGATTTGCGTTGAGGCTATTTCCACGTCTAGAACTATTGTGAATGCTGCCATGGGCATGCGGATGTGGTGAGGTGAGGAGGGTCTGAGTCACAGGGTGAAGGCAGAGGGAAACACAAACTTGAAGAGACCGTTTAGCCCAGCGGTCTGAGAGCCTTGACTCTCAGAAGGAAGATTCTCAAAATGCCAGCACCACCGATCAACCTTAGCTGCCAGAGGATGGCTCGCCTCCCCTCAGAGTGTTTTACTTTTTATTTTTAGATTATGTTTCCATAAAAACTATCCTTTTTAAAACAAGCTTTTCAGTCTGAAAATTTTACTACCTGCTCCTCAACCCCCGGCCTGAGCCACATCTCGGGGAGAGCTTAGCTTTGGGGGATGGTGGTGGGTGTAGCTGTGGGGTGAGGTGGGCTCTGGCTCCCTTGTGGGGAGCAGCCCCGCAGCCCTGAGTTTCTGTCCTAACAGTCCCCCAGGAAAATGGCAGGCCTGCTGATGCCTTTACTGGCCCAACTATACAGCCAACAACGCCTTCCAAAAACAAACATTAATTTTGTTCTCAGAGACAGTAAAGTCTGAACTGATCCTGAGGGAGGAGCAGTAGTGAGAAGCCTGCCCTGACTGGCCCCGGGAGTCAATAACTCACAGTGGAATGCCGAAGGGCGACTTTTTTGTCACTGAGGGACGGGAGCATCAGCACTGGAGTTTCCTCTGACTGGGGACTCCGGGTATGGGGAGAGGCGGACTTTATGTGCCTCCAGCCACATAACGATGAAGGACAGGGTCGGTACTCCCAGCTTAATGGGAAGTCAAGCAACAGCCGCCCACACTATGAGATGAGCTCTGTAACAGTCAGGCGAGAGTGCCCGGGGGGACAGAAGGAACATTCTTAATCGTTGTGTGCTGTTACATGAGGAACTTCAGGGAAAGTTTCGCCAGGAAGTGACATTTCAACTCCATCCTGAAGAATGAGTACACGTTTGCCTCAAAAACTGAGGGCGGGGGAAAGGGTGGGAGGGGAATAGCACAGAGTCATCAAGAAATAAAGTCTGAGGAAGTTTTCTCAGTTTATAAGAATTTCTTTTACTTAGACACTTAATCTTCCTTGGCTTTGAATCTGATATTTAAAAAGAGAAATATAAAATATCACAGAATAACCCATTTGCCACCTACTTTTTTTTTTTTTTAATCAATTGCCTCTTTCTCCTTCCAATTTCCAAAAATATGTATTAAATGCCTACTATGAACAAAACTACGAAGCACATGGACTGGAGTTATGGCATTGCAGGTAATATGGCATTGCTGCCGATTAGCTGTTTGATCTTTATCAAGGTGTGTCAACTTCCTCATTCCAGGATGGGGAATAACATCTGCCCAGAAGTGTTGCGGTAAGAATTAAATGGTTAACACATGGAAAGGACTTAGAAGAGGGCCTAGCACAGAATAAGGACTCTCTGAGGATTAGATATCATCATTAAGACCCAAAAGATTACACATATTGGGCCAATATGGAAAATAACAACCTTACTTGCCTAGAATATAAAGCATGGATAAATTGATAAGAAGGCTTGGAAGTTAGGAAGGAGCAAGATTGTAGATAGCCTTGAATGCCAGCCTCAAACACACAGGTTCTTACACATTGACAGATATTAGGGCACCACTGAAAGTTTGGAGCAGTTAAGAAGCATGATCAGTCTATCCATTGCTTTGGATAAATTCTCACATTAAAAAGTCTACCATATACATTTACACAGTGGAATATTACTCAGCTATAAAAAGGAATGCATTTGAGTCAGTCCTAATGAGGTGGATGAAACTGGAGCATACACAGAGTGAAGTAAGTCAGAAAGAAAGACAGATACTGTATATTAGTGCATAGAGATGGAATTTAGAAATACGGTAATGACAATCCTACATGCAGGGCAGCAAAGGAGACACAGATGTAAAGAAGAGACTTTTGGACTCAGTGGAAGAAGGTGAGAGTGGGATGATTTGAAGGAATAGCACTGAAACGTGTATATTATCACATATAAAATAGAAGACCAGTGCAAGTTCAATGCATGAAGCAGGGTACCCAGGGCCAGTGCTCTGGGACAACACAGAGGGATAGGATGGGGAGGGAGGTGGGAGGGGGTTCAGGATGGTGGAGACACATGTGTACCTGTGGTTGATTCATGTTGGTTGATGTATGGCAAAAACCATCACAATATTGTGAAGTAATTATCCTCCAATTAAAATAAATTAATTAATTAAAAAATAAAAAGTCTACCAAATTTTTTCCAATCTTTCCAGAGGTTACTTATTAAAGATACATTTGATGGAAAGGAACCCTGAAGTGTTTATTTATTTTGGGATTTGTGTAGGTGAATGTTTTTGTTCACATTCATTTGGGTAGCAGTTACTTTTGCAGTAAAAGCAGAAGAATCTGTGATGCAGAATGTCTATGCTTGAGAACTGGGCAATGTTAGAGCTGGTCTTTATGCTATGTTGAAGACATATCTCCTTAGTCATTGCTTGGAACTGAGCTAAATAGTTGATGTGTTTATTTTAATATGTATATATATATATACACACACACACATGTATATTTGACAGATATTTATTTTATCTGCATTTTGTGAAAAATAAAGCAAATAGAAGACTGTTTTAAAGCTTGTAGTTCATTGTGAAATACAGAAAAATAAACTGAACTTTTATAATGTAGTTTGATTAATGTTATACAATAGGAGCACCTTTTGCATACCTGGATTTAGAGAGATATGAAAATTGAGATCTGATGGATGGTTCAGCATTTTCTAGGCAGAAATAAGTTGTGGGTTTCAGACAGAAGAAACAGAATGTGTAGGGGCCTGGAGGCAAGAGAAAACACGGGAAAGGTTTTACTAATAAGTATATATTGGTGGGAATATCATTTATCAATACCAATATTTTTGCTTCTTATCTTGATATTATATAATGGACAGAGTCACAACATCAGCGGCTGCAAAAAGCGAGCAGCTGTGGGTTGCTTACAGTGTACCAGTTTCTTACCTAATCAACCTTTGGGAGGGAAATACAGTTAAGAAACAAATCACTAGAAATCTAAGGAGGTAGCTTAGTTAATTATCTGAAACCCAAGTGAAGATAGAAGGTAATGATGATATATGTCAATATTTAAATGTGGAAGGAAAACACTCAAGCAAAAGGCTTATGAGCTGAATCTTCAACCAACTTATGGGTAGAGTATTCTGTGTGCTCTTTGTGAACACATATATACTTCTAGACACAGAGAATTTGAAACACAGTGGGCTTTGCTGTATTTAGTTTTATGTTATTGAATTAACCTACTGTTTTGCCTGGCATATAGTAAACACTCAATAAATATGAGCTACTACTATCATTTCAACATTGTAAGAATAACATGTGATACAAAGTCACTTAGCAATGGAGTCACATAGAGGGTGATAATTAGAAAACACTGCTGATACAGTTGCTGTGATTCTTTTTTCTCTCATAGCCATTTCCTTTTCCATGGCCATTTCTAGCCAAGGAGATACAGAAAGATGTTGACTGAGTTCTATGACAGATTAGTGTTGGGAGTTGTGCAACCTTGATTCCCTGAATCAATTCCACTTCAACTCTTAAGCAGTGAGTGCTAGTGACTGCACCCCAGGGGATTTTTTCAATAAAGCGGCAGATAGGGGACTCTTCAAGGTAGAGGACCAAACCTGTCATCGATATTGTTAAAATTAGATCCTATTGGCTCAAATACTAAAGCAAGGCTACTACTACAATCAGAGTATATTCAAGAAATAAAGTCAAGGATGAATCAATGCAAAAATGTAAAGCTGGCCACACATGGACTTGGGAGTGACTGAGAAATACCCAGGCCTCAAGCTGTCAGGAAAACTGAAAAAATAGAAATAAAACAACACTCTCCACTCTCCCATTCTTAAATTCACCAATATAAATATCATCCTCCCCAAGTGACTTGGACTTTCCAGATTATAAAAATAGAAAAATTTATGCATTATTTTTATTTTTTATAAAACCATCATTTAGGTAGGGGTAATGGAAAAAAGTTTATAATTAATAATATATGCTGTCTGTAGCATAAACAGTTTTTCAGGAACGCTCACCCCATGTTTGTAAAGCAGAAAATTTAAAAGGCATTAACTCTTATTTATTGGGCATCTTCTAAGTACTGATAGTAAGCAAGAGACACTGGGAACATTAGGGTAAAGAGTGAACAATAGACAAACTGACTTACTTTCTAAAGGGGGAGCTAACCATGAATCAAATAGTCACACAAAAGATGTCAAAATGTGACTGTGATAAGTGCAAATGAGTAGCACACACTCCTCTGAGATTGTGTAGTGGTGCACCGGACCCTGACTGGGGCTGGGAGTATTGGTTCAAGCCAGACCTGAAGAATAAAGGAAAATTGAATAGGTTAGAATTGATGCTTTTGAACTGTGGTGTCGTAGAAGACTCTTGAGTGTCCCTTGGACTGCAAGGAGATCCAACCAATCCATCCTAAAGGAGATTAGTCCTGAATATTCATTGGAAGGACTGATGCTGAAGCTGAAACTCCAATACTTTGGCCACCTGATCCGAAGAACTGACTTATTTGAAAAGACTCTGATGCTGGGAAAGATGAAGGTGGGAGGAGAAAGGGATAACAGAGGATGAGATGGTTGGATGGCATCACTGACTCAATGGGCATGAGTTTGAGTAAACTCTGGGAGTTGGTGATGGACAGAGAGGCCATCAGGACTGGTGTGCTACAGTCCATGGGATAGTAGAGTCAGACACGACCAAACGACTGAACTGAATAGGTTAGAAGAGTGGGATGTGCAGGTGGAGAGTGATCCAGAGAAGAGCACATGAAAAACCTTAGGTTGGAAGGAACTCGAATCTGTTCAAGGACTAGGAGCAGGTCCATGAAGCAGAGCTCAGAGCGAGAGGGGCTGAGCACCGAGAAAGGGGAGGCTAGGGAGGTAGGAAGAGGGTAGTAAGAAAAATCCCACCTTTTAAGTTGGTACATCACCGCTTGGGAAAAAGACTGTATTTCTCAGCTTTCTTGTGGCTAAGTTTTGGCCGAGGGGATGTAAGAAGAAGTACTGCCTGGAACTTCCAAGAAGTTTCTTTAAAATGAAGAAGATATGTTCTTTCCTCCCATTTTGTCTTTCCTATGGATAGAAATGTGAGTAAAGTGGCCATTCTGAAACATGAAGTCACCTTAGGATGGAAGTCCTATGGAGAGCAGAGCTACAAGATGGAAGGAACTTGAGTACCTAATACTTCTGAGCATCACACTAGACTTAGCTTGATGACCTAGACTCTTGGGGAGAGAAAAAAATTCCGTTTTCTCATGTAAGCCACTGTTATTCGGTTTTATTTCCTGTTAATCACAGATGATAAAATTGTAAAGATAGCTCCGGGGTTTCAGAAGTCTAGAACTGGCCTAGCTTAATCCGCAGTTTTCCAGTTTTTGTGCACCCTACTGCCACTTACGTCTTTATGACTGGCTAGAGAGGGAAGAGATTTCTAGCTAACAGGAGACTCATCTGGTTGCCCCAGCTTCATTTTAGCACTGCTATGAAGTATGTCACCAAGGTAAGATCCTTTGTATTTCACACTTAGGCAAAGTGTGAAGACTGAACCATGGTATGATGAAGTTTAAAAATATTTCACAGAATTGATATATGTCTTTCAGTTAAGTAAGACCTCCTTTCCTGAGAAGGTAATAGGCTATTTTGGAGGAATACATGTCAATCAAAAGGGAGACAGAACCTGAGAGAACAGAGAGGAAGTTTCATTTGCTTAGTGTAGATAGAGTCTGCTGAACTACTGGCTGTACTTTAGAAGGTAGAAAGCCCTGGACAAAGCATATGCTACACAGTATAATTTCATCTTCACTAGCTACACCAGCTTGAGTCAGTGTTTTTCAGATTTTCTATAAGCTATGGAACACTTCATTATTAGTATTATTATTTTTGAATTGAAGTATAGCTGATTTACAATGATTCAGGTATACAGCAAACTGTGTATATATATGTGTGTGTGTATATATACACATATATATCTGAATATATATATATGTATATATAAAATATTCCTTTTCTGTTATAAGTTATTACAAGATATTGAGTATAGTTCCCTGTGCTGTACAGTAGGACCTTCTTGCTTATCTATTTTATCTATAGTAGTCTATATCTGTTAATCCCAAATTTCCAATTTACCCCTCCCTGACTTTCCCCTTTGGTAATCATAAGTTTATTTTCTCTATCTGTGAGTCTATTTATGTTTTGTAAATAAGTTCACTTTTATCATTTTTGTTTTTGTCTGACTTACTTCACTGAAGTTTAATATTCTCTAAGCCATCCTTGCATGCATTCTTAGTCGCTCAGTGGTGTCCGACTCTGCAACCCCATGAATTATAGCCTGCCAGACTCCTCTGTCCATGAGATTTTTCAGGCAAGAATACTGGTGTGGGTTGCAATTTCCTCCACCAAGGGATCTTCTCAACTCAAGGATTAAACCCATGTTCCCTTTGTCTCCTGCACAGGGAGGCAGATTCTGTTCCCTCTCTCTCTCTTTTTTAAATAATTCGTTCTAATTTATTATGTACTTTTTTTGCTAAGTTCCAAAATAAATAATTTTCTGAGTTATTTTTAAATCCTTAAAATTGTCAAATCATGTTGCTTTGGCTTAAATTTTTAATATTTAGTAATCAAATGCATTTTTATCAGTTTACGCAGGTAGATTCTTAACCACTGAGCCAGCTGGGAAGCCCTCTAGGTCCATCCATCTTGCTGCAAACAGCATTATTTCATTCTTTATTATGGCTGAGTAATAGTCTGTTATATATATGCACCACATCTTCTTTATCCATTTATCTGCAGAAAGAAAAAAAAAAAGGAAAGTGAAGTCACTCAGTCCTGTCTGACTCTCTGCGTCCCCATGGACTGTAGTATATCAGGCTCCTCCATTCATGGGATTTTCCAGGCAAGGGTACTGGAGTGGGTTGCCATTTCCTTCAGAGGATCTTCCTGACCCATGGATCAAACCCGGGTCTCCCACATTGCAGGCAGACATTTTACTTTATCAAATAAAAGCTTACTTGGAGGTCATATGTATTTCAAGTTGGCCCCACACAGCTGTTCTTATTGGCAGGGACATCAGAGGTAGATAATCCTGCCTGAATCCCTTCCAAATCTCCCTCCAGTTGTGATTCCAAGAGGGGTTTTAACAGAACACCTTGGGGCTCTAAGCATTGATGTTTGAAGAGCAATTTTGGGGAGAAGGGGGCACAATAACAGTTATAAAATAGTATTTTTCTGGCTCCACTCTGACTTTTTCTGGAAAAGGTTCAGTCCCATTCTAATTCTTTCTACTTTTTTTCTTTGGACATTTTTGAATGTCATTAGCTAAAACGTCACCTTCTAAGAAGACCTTCCCTGATTATGCAGTCTGGTAAAGAGTGGCACTCCTCAAGTACTCTTTACCATATCACTAAATTTGACATTTTTTTTGTAGGATGTTTTATTCTCAGAAATTTCCTTGTTTCATTCACCAGTGTCTTATCTCTTTCCTCCTTGTAAGACAAACTCTATGAGAGTAATGTCTGTTTTGTTTACTGCTATGCCCCCAGTACCTGGCATGGTATTTGGCATAGTGAATGTGCTCAGTAAATATTTTTTTGCAAATGTATTAGTTTCCAGAATTGCCTTTAAAAATTACCACAAATTGGGTGGCTTAAAGAAGCAGAAATTTATTCTTTCACAATTCTGGAGGCCACAAATCTGAAACAAAAGTGCTGGAGGAGCTCTGCTCCCTCAGAAGGGTCTGGGAGAGGCGGCCCTCAGCGTTCCTCGCCTCATTGTTGCCTAACTCCTCGTTGTGGCTAATCTCTGTCTCTGTCTTCACATGGCCTTCGCCTTGCTCTCTATTATCTCTTCTAAGGACACTTCTCTTTGGACTTAGGGCCCACTCAGATAATCCAGGATGATCTCACCTTGAGATCTTTAACTTAATTACATCTGCAAAGACCTTTTCCTGAATAAGACCACATTCAGAGGTCTGGGGGAGTTGGATGCAGACATGTATCTGGGGGACCACTATTCAACCCACTACAGCCTTGCACTTGAGGGAGGCATAAATGAACAAGCTAACCAGCCCTTTGGCTGCCTGTGGTGTCTGCCATTTTCCTCTTCTGCTCTGGCTGTTTGGGGTCATGTTGCTTGTCACCGCTGACACCCAGAATGACAGCTATCATCCCAGTGACTAGGTCAGGGACGTCAGCAGGACAGCCAGAGGCACCAAGGTTGCAGGTGTCTGAAGACATGGACCTTGTTGGCTGTGCCCAGGCAGTGACTCCGCACACTGCTGAAGCTGTGGTGACTAGTCTCTTAGCAGATGTCAAGCCTGGTGATCTTTTATGTCCTCTTACTGGAGTGGGCTGCCATTTCCTTTTCCAGGAGATCTTCCTGACCCAGGGATCAAACCCAGGTCTCCTGCATTGCAGGTGGATTCTTCACTGTCTGATCCACCAGGGAAGCCTCTAACTGCTGCAGGAGGAGTCACTGTGGGAACTCATTGTTGTAAGAAAAGAACTGAGGCTGGAAGGCTGAGTTGGAGATGAATCAGAGTGACAAAAACTACGCTGTGTTCAAAATTACACTCCCACCCCTCTTTGAAACAAGCTTGCCTTTATTCCCCCAGTCTTTTCCCCAAAGGAGAAGTTCCTACCACTCCTACCTAGGAGTGTCTTGGTACTTCATGTAAACAAATCCCTGTTGGTCTATCTTTGTTCCCCAGATATGCCTGGAGTGCAGGCTGAATCATTCATTATTTATTCCCCAGAATTATAAAAGCCTTACTGCTTATTTGCAACAGAACTAGAGAAATAAAGATTCAGGAAGCAGAAATGCACAAGTGATAGCAGTTTGTTTAAGAGCAGAACAGCTCTGCTGTTGCCTATTTCTTCCCCAGTGTCTTCCAGAACGGCTCTAAGAAGGACCCTCGCCTGCAGTCTCAGCGATGCGGTCCTCGGGAAAGAAGGGCTGTGCTGCTGTTTCCTTCATCCCCCTCCTACTTGCCTTGTCTCCTGCTTTCCCTGCCGAGGATGACAGAGAATGGTCCAGATCTCTCTCCTGATTCGAAGCCCTCTTTTGCTGTCCATGCCAAACAGAACTCCAATTTCTAAACAGGAGGCCCCAAAGCATTTGCTTTCTCACCACTAATTTCCCTGGAAGAAACCCTGATCACTGGGAAGAGATGAAGACAGACACATAATTGAAGCTCAGGTATTTTCCCCAAGGCCACAGGAGTTCTTTTTGCAGAGACACTTATGACTCGTAATGACCACTGGGGGTCCCCAGCGGGCTTTTCCAACCACCAGAGGCATCGCATCCCTCACCCCTCCGGTCCTTTCCCCTGAGACGCTCAGTCAAATACCTCATTAAGCTGTGACGTCAGCCAGCCTGGAAGCTGCCCTGTGGTTGTGCCCATAGGTATGGCTAAGCCTCAAAGGAGTGGGGCCTCCTGCTTTCCCTGTCAGCTGAATTTTCAGCTTAAATCACTATTCTAATGCTATTTCATTGTGCTTTGGGGCCCTGGTGGGTAGAGTAGGTGGGAGGGGAACAGCATTTAATTTCCTTTGGAGTTTGTAATATGCTTGACACATCTTGAATACTTGGGTGAATAAGACACAGTTTATAATCCTTGAAGTGACGAGCAACTTCAGGCACTTTTTTTTTCATGTCAAAGCTAAATGTTTGCGAGGGGAGAAGAAAAAAGGAAACAAACACTTATGAAATATCTAATATATAGTACATGGTTTTTAAATTCATTGGGGCTTCCCTGGTGGCTCAGATAGTAAAGAATTTGCCTGCAGTACAGGAGACATGGGCTTGATTTCTGGGATGGGAAGATCCCCTGGGGAAGGGAATGGCAACCCACTCCAGAATTCTTGCCTGGAGAATCCCATGGACAGACAAGCCAGGCGAGCTACAGTCCATGGGGTCACAAAGGGTCGGACACAACTGAGAGACTAACACTTTCATTTACATTCTTTATATTATTTAATCTTCAAAATGACCTCATGAGGTTGGGATTATTGTTCCAAACATGTGGATCAGGGAAGTGACATTTAGAGAGATTAGCTTGTCTACTGTTCTACTGCTAATCAGCGGTCTACTGGCACCGCCCTCCTGGTCTATCTGGATGCAAATTGTGTGCTGGGTTCTGTGTCCCATATCCCCCAGCTTTCTGGTTTTACCATTTTACTGAGCAAAGGCCTCCATTCACAGTTCTATCTGAAGCTTTCAAAGTACATAACCAAATCCAAAAGGTGAAGTTGCCCTTTTTTGGATAATAAAATTCAACTTCAAATTTAATCAAGCAAATGCTGACTAAATACCTTTTATTCACCAGGCCTTATGGCTACTGGAGGTTCGGCTGAGGGCCTAATGTGCTACATTCAGGATAAGAAAGAAAGCAGAACTGTTGGGGGAAACGTGTTATTTTGACCAGAATGACACGGACTGAGTGTTTCTGCATAAAGTCAGTCAAGAGAAGAGGAGGAGGGTGATGTGATGAATTACTGCAGAATTCCTCACCAGACCCCAAACGAAGCGTAACGTGACAAATAAAGGAAACTGGCCAGGAGCACAGCATGGCCAAAGTGTGTCAGTCCACAGAAAATTTAGCAGCAGAGAAAACACGTAAAGATCTCTTTTAATCAGCTCTATCACAGGCCCAGCCCAGGGCCGGCAGCAGAGAAGACTTCAGAATTGCTGATCCCAAGTTCAGTGATGTTTTTACAAGTGAATCTGGGCCCGCAGTGGGTGGTTCACACTCCCTGCAGCACACATCACTCTCAGGTGGACTCCATTCATTCTGCCCACCAAAGGAAAGCTTCAAATGAGAAACCAAACCTGGACACTTCAAACTCACAGGGCTCTCTTAGAGTCCTCCCAAGTTATTAACAGAGAAATGTATTTGTCTATTAATAGCCATCCAACACTTATATATTTACAGGAAATATGCCTCATTCCTAAGTATTACATCCTCTAGTTTTATCATGAAGAGATCGTGAAAATTTGTGAAGTTAAAATGACTCTGATATCCCTTCGGTTCAGTGGCTTAGTCATGTCCAACTCTTTGCATCCCGTGGACTACAGCACACCAGGCCTCTGATTCCATCACCAACTCCCTGAGCTTACCCAAATTCATGTCCACTGAGTCGGTGATGCCATCCAACCATTTCATCCTCAGTCATTCCCTTCTCCTCCTGCCCTCAATCTTTCCCAGCATTAGGGTTTTTTCAGATCAGTCAGCTCTTCACATTAGGTGGCCAAAGTATTGGGAGTTCCAGCTTTAACATCAGTCCCTCCAATGAACACCCAGGACTGATCTCCCTTAGGATGGACTGGTTGGATCTCCTTGCAGTCCAAGGGACACTCAAGAGTCTTCTCCAACACCACAGTTCAAAAACATCAATTCTTCAGCGCTCAGCTTTCTTTATAGTCCAACTCTCACATCCATACATGACCACTGGAAAAACCATAGCTTTGACTAGACAGACCTTTGTTGGCAAAGTAATGTCTCTGTTTTTTAATATGCTGTCTAGATTGGTCATAACTTTCCTTTCAAGGAGCAAGTATTTTTTAATTTCATGGCTGCAATCATCATCTGCAGTGATTTTGGAACCCCCAAAATAAAGTCAGCCTCTGTTTCCCCATCTATTTGCCAGGAAGTGATGGGACTGGAAGCCATGATCTTAGTTTTCTGAATGTTGAGTTTTAAGCCAACTTTTTCACTCTCCTCTTTAACTTTCATCGAGAAGCTCTTTAGTTCTTCTTCACTTTCTGCCATAAAGGTGGTGTCATCTGCATATCTGAGGTTATTGATATTTCTCCCGGCAATCTTGATTCCAGCTTGTGCTTACTCCAGACCAGTGTTTCTCATGATATCCTCCGCATATAAGTTAAATAAGCAGGGTGACAATATACAGTCTTGATGTACTCCTTTTCCTACTTGGAACCAGTCTGTTGTTCCATGTCCAGTTCTAGCTGTTGCTTCCTAACCTGCATACAGGTTTCTCAAGAGGCAGGCCACGTGGTCTGGTATTCCCATCTCTTTCAGAATTTTCCACAGTTTATCGTGATCCACACAGTCAAATGCTTTGGCATAGTCAATAAAGCAGAAATAGATGTTTTTCTGGAACTCTCTTGCTTTTTCAATGATCCAGCGGATGTTGGCAATTTGATCTCTGGTTCCTCTGCCTTTTCTAAAACCAGTTTGAACATCTGGAAGTTCATGGTTCACCTATTGCTGAAGCCTGGCTTGGAGAATTTTAAGCATTACTTTACTAGCGTGTGAGATGAGTGCAATTGTGTGGTAGTTTGAGCATTCTTTGACATTGCCTTTCTTTGGGATTGGAATAAAAACTGACCTTTTCCAGTCCTGTGGCCACTGCTGAGTTTTCCAAATTTGCTGGCATATTGAGTGCAGCACTTTCACAGCATCATCTTTCAGGATTTGAAATAGCTCAACTGGAATTCCATCACCTCCACTATCTTTGTTCACAGTGATGTTTCCTAAGGCCCACTTGACTTCACATTCCAGAATGTCTGGCTCTAGGTGAGTGATCACACCATCATGATTATCTGGGTGGTGAAGATCTTTTTTGTACAGTTCTTCTGTGTATTCTTGCCACCTCTTCTTAATGCATTCTGTCTGCTTCTGTTAGGTCCATACCATTTCTGTCCTTTATTGAGCCCATCTTTGCATGAAATTTTCCCTTAGTATGTCTCATTTTCTTGGAGAGATCTCTAGTCTTTTCCATTCTATTGTTTTCCTCTATTTCTTTGCATTGATCATGGAGGAAGGCTTTCTTATCTCTTCATGCTCTTCTTTGGAACTCTTCATTCAGATGCTTATATCTTTCCTTTTCTCCTTTGCTTTTCGCTTCTCTTCTTTTCACAACTATTTGTAAGGCCTCCTCAGACAACCATTTTGCCTTTTTTGCATTTCTTTTTGTTGGGGATGGTGATGCTCCCTGTCTCCTGTAAAATGTCATGAACCTCCGTCCATAGTTCATCAGGAACTCTGTCTATCAGATCTAGTCCCTTAAATCTGTTTCTCACTTCCACTGTATAATCATAAGGGATTTGATTTAGCTCATATCTGAATGGTATAGTGGTTTTTGCCTATCTTATTCAATTTAAGTTCTGAATTTGGCAATAAGGAGGTCATGATCTGAGCCACAGTCAGCTCCTGGTCTTGTTTTTGCTGACTGTATAGTTTCTCCATCTTTGGCTGCAAAGAATATAATCAATCTGTTTTCGGTGTGGACCACCTGGTGATGCCCATGTGTAGAGTCTTCCCTTGTGTTGTTGGAAGAGGGTGTTTGCTATGACCAGTGCGTTCTCTTGGCAACAGTCCATTAGCCTTTGCCCTGCTTCATTCTGTACTCCGAGGCCAAATTTGCCTGTTACTCCAGGTGTTTCTTGACTTCCTACTTTTGTATTCCTGTTCCCTGTAATGAAAAGGGCATCTTTTTTGGGTGATAGTTCTAAAAGGTCTTGTAGGTCTTCATAGAACCGGTCAACTTCAGCTTCTTCAGCGAGATGAGGCATGCTAAATTTCCCAACTCTTCTGCAATCTGAGGGAGAAGAGCCAGAGTAGGAAAGATGGAAATGCATGTATAATTTTAAGGACTTGCCCATGATTGAAAGCTTAGTAAGCATGACCATCTTAGGAGAAAATGGCAATGATGAGATTTCTTTGTGCTTACTTACCATCTCCTCATCAAAGACCTTAAAATTAACTCTCAATAGTGTCTATAAAATTGATAAAACCAGTAGAACTCTTCGTTAAAATGTTGATGCCTCCTTTGTGGAAGTAAAAGTGTGGAAAAGAAAAGGAAGATCTGGGAAGGAAAATTCAAAGGCAAAATTAATTTCATTAATTAATTTCATCTGGGTTCATGGGTGATAGGAAGTGATAGCATTTGGTAAGTAAGATGTTTGGAAATACCACTTCCCTGGTGGCTCAAACGGTAAAAGTGTCTGCCTGCAATGCGGGAGACCCGGGTTCGATCCCTGAGTCAAGAAGAGCCCCTGGAGGAGGAAATGGCAACCCACCCAGTATTCTTGCCTGGAAAATTCCACTCCTCCAGGACGGAGGAGCCTGGTGGGTTATATAGTCCATGGGGTCGCAAAGAGTCAGACATGATTGAGCAACTTCACTTCACTTCACTTCTTCAAGTAAGATGCTTGGAAATTTAGAATTTTTTAAATAGCAGCAGTCAACTTTTCAGTTTATAAAAAAGCAATAGTAATTAAAAAAAAAATTCACCATTTATTGGGTGCTATGTGCCAGGATTGATCTGACCTAAACTCTAAAGTAACAATTTCTCTTTATGCTTAGACTTTATTAACCCCATGTGTATGAGGGACACATTTAGAGCATTCAAGCACCTATGCCTATCATAATATCCAGAGAGATTTGATGGTTCCTTAAGCTGTTGGGAAGATTTGTTCACACAGGTGGTCTAACTGTGCTTTTTCATTGGGGTACATGGCTGTGTTAAATAGTTGACCTTGGCCTAGTGTTGGCAAAAATAACAGCTATAATTTATTGAAAGTCTCCTGTGAACCACTATCTTCTCATATTGTTGCTATAGTTCGGTCACTAAGTCGTGTCAAGCTCTTTGTGACCACAGGAACTGTAGTCTGCCAGCCTCCTCTGTCCATGGGATTCTCCAGGCAAGAATACTAGAGTGGGGTGCAATTTCCTTCTCCAGGGGATCTTCCTGGACTAGGGATCGAACTCTTGTCTCCTGTACTCACAGGCATTTTCTTTACTGTCTGAGCCACCAGGGAAGCTGCATCTTCTCTTATATCATCTGTTAATTTTCACCAAAATATCTGCCAGAAAGGCTTTATCTTTTCCTTTTCAAAGAGGAGAAAACTGAGGCTTATATCACTGGAAAGTGTTAGAACCAGTAGTCAAATCTAACTTTGGCCTCAAAGCTTGTTCCTTCTATGCTCTAGGGCCAAGTTCCTCATGTGGATCATGCCAAACGCCCGATCTGGTTGCACAAGACAGACTCCCCTAGTTGAAGGTACGCAGTCAATGCCCTTGGCATGAGACCTCACCTTCTTGGTTTCAAGGGAGCCTTCAGTCCTAGTTTCTTACTGACTTTTTTTTTGGTCATCTTCTGATC
Source organism: Muntiacus reevesi (assembly GCF_963930625.1). Classification (NCBI taxonomy): domain Eukaryota; kingdom Metazoa; phylum Chordata; class Mammalia; order Artiodactyla; family Cervidae; genus Muntiacus; species Muntiacus reevesi. The sequence continues at coordinate 23,760,711 of NC_089264.1, read as the reverse complement.
CTTAGCCAGGGACCCTAAGGTTGCATCTTCTATTTGTGACTCACTCTGTTTTTCTGTTTTGCTCATTATTAATAAAAATAACCGACAAAACAAACAGTAGGACAACCCACAAAATATGAACAGACAACACACACCCGCAGCCTCTCCTTTTTTGTTTTATTCTGTTTTCTTTCCCATTTTAGACACACTGGGTGGTTAACAAAATCTACCAGAATATATCTTACTTGTTTTCAGGATCTGTCAGGAAACTGTTATGCTGTTTTGGATCTTGAGTCAGCTTCCTAGCCCACACCCTTGTTTGGATGAGGTGAACCCAAGGATAAGAGAATCAGAAGTTGCTTGGATGCTATTTCCACAGAGAGGAAGTGGTTAGACATCACTCTAATGGAGAAGCTCTCCTGCTTAATCCGGGATGACTGAGGATGCTGGTGCTTTCTGTTCAGCTCTGGAGCCAGAAGCCTGCCTCTTCTCCCTGCCTTTATTTCCCTGCTTCTTCCCGTAACACGATTAGCTTATTTACTGTTTTTCTCTCCTATTACACAGTAAGCTTTATGACAATGGGGACCAAGTTTCCAGTTTTAATTTCTAGCAACAATTGGTTTTCAGCCAAAGGTAGTGGGAAAAATATTAAGAAGATAAGTAAGTTGTATGAGTTCAAGGACTTGACAAGGAATTTGCACTTTATCTTATAGTCCAGTGGTTCTCAACTCCCATCCCCCCCACACTACACATAAAGAATGTGATTCCCTCCTACTAGTAATTCGTATTCTCTTCTTGAGTACATGTTGGGGAGAATGGTGAGCGAGCAGGCAGAGAGCAGTCATGAACTTAGAATCTCCAAAGAGAGGCATTTTTGGAAAAAAATCTCTTAGTGAATTGTGAAAACCATTTTCCCAGCCACCACCAAGGGCAGTGAAGAGAAGGAAGAGTCAATGAAATTTTTGACTGGGAGCAGGGAAATAGGAAGAAGCCTTTTTGGAATGACCTTGTTCAAGTGCCCTGGGTTATGATGGGCATGAAATCAGAGACAGAAGGAGATTGCAGTCAGCTTGTTTAAATGCTATAAAAATCTGGGTGATATTGTAGATAGAGTCCCAAAGAGGAAGGATAAAAATGAGAAATACTTTGAAGGAAAAATTGATAGGCAGAAGAAAAGAAAAGTGACCACTACATTTAGAGAATTTGACCTATGCTGATTGAGGTAGAATAATTCTACTAATAGAAATAGGGCAGGAGAAGGAAGACGCCCATTTGGGGCAAAGGAACATTGAATTTTCCCTTACTTTCTTAAGTTGGCACCAGTAGAATTAACTATTGTTGAATTTTCATTTTTGCAAAATGTTTTGGAGTCAAGTGTTCCTCCTTACAAATATTTAGTTTTGAGTGTGTTTAGTTTGCTAGGTTTGTGAAAAGCCGACTCTTTGGAAAAGACCCAGATGTTGGGAAAGATTGAAGGCAAAAGGAGAAGGGGGAGTGACAAAGGATAAGATGGTTAGATAGCATCAGTGACTCAATGGACTTGAATCTTAGCAAACTCGGGGAGGCAGTAGAGGACAGAGGAACCTGGCATGCCTCAGTCCATGGGGCAGCAAAGAGATGGACACGACTTAGCAACTGAACAACAACAAAAGTTTGCTAGCTGTAGATAATTTGATGGCACCAAAACCCATCTTTACACAAATTTGTTCCTCTGTGAACTAAGACCATTTTACTTACCATGTAATCTATCTTTGTTGATGTTAGCATATGAAAGCTTAGACCTAATCAAAATACTTGTAAGTAATGACAGGTGGACTTGGTCAAATTCCCTTAAGGTCAGATTCCTGTCTATAGATCAATTTTTATAACTCAGATCACTGTCCTTTCTTTTATGGGAAAGATAGTCCATGGCTTACTGTGGCAGATACTCTTCAAAGACAGCTGTCAACAAATCCTCCCTTTATCTATGCACATGACACTTTTTCCATCAAGAAGTGGAGTTTATTTCCCTTCCCCTGAATCTTGACTGGCTTTGTGCAGGCTTCAACCAATAGGTTTAGGGGCAGAAATGATGCACGGACTGTTCTGCACTTCACCCTTTGCAGCAAGGTAGCTTCTGCTTTTTCTATCTTGGAATCCAGCTGGCATGCTATAAGGAACCCTAGGCTATTCTGCTTAAGAGGAAGGTCTTGAGGAAAGGCTGTCGATGATCAGAAACCATGCAGAAAGAAAAGGCATGTGAAGGAGAACCAAAATGCCCCATCAAGAGCCAGCACCACAACCAACCCCTACATAGAAGAGGAAGGATTTCTTGGAGCTTCCAGCCCAGCAGCTCCACTTGCTGGTGGCTACCTGAGTGACTCCGCCAGCATCACATGGAGCAGAGGCACTTCCTAGTAAACTGACAAAATTGGCAGCGAGCATAGATCACTGTGGGCTTCCCTGGTGGCTCAGAGGTTAAAGCATTTGCCTGCAATGTGGGAGACCCTGGTTCAATCCCTAGTTGAGAAGATCCATGGGAGAAGGAAAATGACAACCCACTCCAGTACTCTTTCCTGGAGAATCCCATGGAGGGAGGAGCCTGGTAGGCTACAGTCCATGGAGTCACAAAGAGTCAGACACAACTGAGCGACTTACATAGCTGAAATTCCTTTTTATCATGTAACACTAAACAGATAAAAATAAATATTAAAATATAGGTCATAATGTATAAGAGAGGTAAAGTTTCTCTTCTACATTCTTTTGGTTTCCAGCTGGGACTGACATGAGACAGATTAACAGGAGGAAAGCATACACACTTTTATCACATTTAACATGTGCATGGCGTCCCCACAGGAAAATGAAGACTCAAACATGTGACTGGGCCTATTAGATTGAATGAACAAAGAGTGGTAATTGTGGAAAAGTAACTACAAAATCTGGGGAGACTAAAAGAAGATAATACTTATTTTAACAAGGTCTGGTTTTACCCATTTCTCTTGGCCTTGATTACTCATCTCTTTCCTCCTGGTGTAGGGACAGCATCTTTCCTATGGGAATTTCATATCCTGCTACTGGGAAGGAAAAAGGAAGGTCAAAGCGCCCTTCTTGCATCTGCTGTTTTTCAGTTTCTTCTAAATCAAAATAATCAATATGCCAAAGCAGCATATTTTGGGGTTATGTGTTTTGAATCTCTTCAAATGCACGATAATAAAACAAGCACTTAGTGAACCTACCACATTATAGCCAGAACATTTTCAAAGTCATTGGAGCTAAATCTGTGACCCAATCAGAGGTAATCACTATCCTCAATTCTGTATTGATTATCTCTTTGCTTTAAAAAAAAAAATAGCATTATTGGGACTTTCCTGGTGGAGCAGTAGATAAGAATCTGCCTGCCAATGCAGAGGACACAGGTTCAATCCCTGGTCTGGGAAGATTCCACATGTCACGGAACAACTAACCTGTATGCCACAACGACTAAGCTTCGTGCTCCAGAGCCCATCCTCTGCAATAAGAGAAACCATCGAAATGAGAAACCCATGCACCGCAACGAAGAGTAGCCCCTGCTCGCAACAATTGGAAAAAACCCATGCCCAGCATTGAAGACCCTGGCTGTCTCTGTCCTCCACTCCTTGCTGCTCAGAGTGTGGTCCCTGGAGCAGTAGCGGTAGCACTTCTTGGGAGCCTGTTAGAAGTGCTAAAATTCAGGCTCCACCCTGACTTATTGAATCACCCACATACTAACAAGATCTCCAGGTGATATGCAGACACACTGGAGTTTGAGGAGCAGGGTCAGCCAAGCTGGGGTTCACAAATCTGTGGGTGTGTGTGTAGGGGGGAAGCTTCCTGGGAATTAAGAAAATGAACCATCAAGGGGTTCATTTTCAGCGAGAAAAGCCTTCCTCACTGAACACATCGTAGAGGGGAAGTTGGACATAAAAGTAGAGCAGAATTTTACTTATCCTTCATGTTATGAGAGAGAGTTCATGTTGTGCTTGTTCAGATTACCAAGGGCCGGCATTTATGTAAGTCTAGTTTATTTCCTTCCTTTCTATATTTAGAAAAAGCTGTTCCTCAAAGCGTGACCTGCTTCAGAATCACCCGGGCTGCTTGTGTTCCACAGCTGATGAACTGGGGGTGTACTTTTAATAAGCACCCTAGGGGACCCCTTTGGATAATAACATTTAAGATGACTCACTGAGCATTCCCTGGGTCCCCAGACTTTGCCCTGATGGTGCTATTTCTTTCTCATGACCCTGTTTCCTTATCATTATCCAGGAGCTGGTCACATCAGAGACCAGGGGAGAGGGCAAGAGCGATGTGGGAGGAAAAGTGAAAATGAAAGTCGTTCAGTCGTGTCTGACTCTTTGTGACCCCATGGACTATATGGCCCATGGAATTCTCCAGACCAGAATACTGGAGTGGGTAGCCTTTCACTTCTCCAGGGGATCTTCCCAACACAGTGATTGAACCCAGGGTTCCCACATTGCAGGTAGATTCTTTACCAGTTGGATCACAAGGGAAGTCTGATGGGGGAGAAGAGGAGGGTAAATTCTATACTATTGCTGAATAAGACCATTCCCTTCTTTTCCTACTCTTTCCATCTCTTGCTTTGCACACAAGTGCCTCAGTAAAGAATCTACCTGCCAATGCAGGAGACGCAGGAAACACGGATTTGATCCCTGGGTTGGGAAGATCCCCTGGAGAAGGAAATGGCAACCCACTCCAGTATTCTTCCTTGGGGAGGTCCATGGACAGAGGAGCCTGGTGGGCTACAGTCCATGAGGTGGCAATGAGTCAGACATGACTGAGTGACTAACACTTTCACTTTTTCAGTTATATTTTATATGAAATCTGTGGGCCAATCTGAGAAGAATGACATTGATAACAGCTTTTAATAGAAAATTTGTTAGAGCTTGACTTGTTAATCCAGAATGTAACCCATTTGTACACTGGGGGCTGCTTATGTCACTGTTTGTCTAAGCTGGCAGATGATAAGAATGCCTTTACTCATAGACTCCTTGGCAGGTGATAACTGTCTTTTCAAACAAAAGAATCTTACAGACATCTCAGTAGCACCAGAAGATGCCTTAGTCACCAGCATATGACTACCCCAAATATTATATCTCTTATATTGTGTGCTTAGGTACTCAGTTGTGTCCGACTCTTTGCAACCCCATGGACTGTAGCCAGCCAGGCTTCTCTGTCCATGGAATTTTCCAGGAAAGAATACTGGAGTCAGTAGCCATTCCCTTCTCCAAGGTATCTTCCTGACCCAGGGATTGAACCTGGGTCTCCTGCATTGTAGGTGGATTCTTTACCATCTATGTCACCAGGGAAGTCCATCTCTTATGTTAGGTCCGTCAGAAAAACCAGCTCGTCTTTTAGGTTTCAAGTGCAATACTGATTTTTAAATAGGACTCCAAAGTCAAATCTTTTCAAAATTTTGTTTCTAAGACAGGCTTTGTGATATTTCTTAGGCTGTAGAAGAACTGGGAGGAGGAAGGAGGGTAATGATCAGGCAGAGAGCCCTGTCAGGGTGGTGCCTGAGTTCCTCCTGGGACGAGTTTAACTAGAGAATGAGACTCCACAAGCTGCATATTTCTGAGGGATTTCTGTAAGCCTGGCCACTGTCAGGGACAAAGCAAAAGGCAGAGTAGTGTTGAAGCCCTGTTGCCCAGAATGTCCTGTTACAGACATGAAATAAAAATTACAAAGAAGGAAAATGTCATTTCACAAACTTACAAACAGGTCTTGAGAGGCTTCCTACCTTTTAAGGTTTTTTCAATAAGCAACTTACACTCACAGGAAGAGAAGGCTATTTTCTCTAAAGACACTAGAAAATGAAGTTTGTTAATGAAGGTTTATTCACATATCATACAGACAATCTTGTATGGAATTTGGGAAGAAGCAATTTAGAAATCTTGATTTTGGAAACTGCAGTTCTCACGTGTAATAAAATCTCAGATACTGAATCTTAACAGGACCGTGTACTGCATAGATAAATGTTACATACTGTGCTTGTATATTTATATATATTTTTTTCACTAAAGCAATGTGGTTTAGTGGAAGAAATATGCATTTTAGAATCAGACAGAGATAGGTACAAACTCTAATTTGTCCACTTAAGTGTTCTTGGGCAAAACATTGGGAATCTATTATATTAGTGTTTTTCACCGAAAAAATGGAAATATAAGTAGCTACCTCTCAGGGCTTTTGTGAGCATGCAATGAGGTCACAGGATCTAACACATGCCTGCATACAGTAGGGGCTCAATAAAGTTTGTTTCATAAATTGGATACTTCATTTTCTAGACTGATACATTTTCATGTATATAGTAGATTAAAAGTATATTTTTTAACTGAAATTGATTAATTTTGATAAAAATATTATGAATGTTTAAAATAAGTACAGAATTTATAATGGTGACCTAGTTTGATGATTAAGTAAGTATATTTAGTCTTTTCTGCTAACTGCCTTTCTTGTTTGACTATTCTCCATGGAATGAAAAGCCCTGTTAAGATATGAAAGAATAAGTAACAAGTTTATATACCATAAATTGTATGTAAATCTAAAAATAAAATATGATGAAAAGGAATAAGAAATACTAGATTGTATGAAAGATTGACTGGTTGATTGATTGATTGCTCCCAGCCCTCTTTTCCTCCTTTGAATAAAACCGATTGAATTGCTTCCATTCTGAGGAATTTATTGTTAATGTGTACAGAAAAACTGGAAGAAATAAAGAACAACAACAGAGATGAGTTGATGAAGCTTGGGACATGGCTGAGTTAGTTCTTTACACCAAGATCTTTACACCCGTCTGTGTATCCTGACTCCCTGCTGAGCTGGTCAGTGAAAAACCTTTTTGCTCTCTGTTTCTAGTTCGGGGAATATTTTGAAACTTACTAAATTTTCCAGTGTTTCCATTCTGTGTCCACCTGACCACCTTTGCCAACTGTCACACAGACTAATTCCTCCTTAATGGCTCTTCTCTCCAGTCCAGAAGATGCCAACAGGGCAGAACAATAGGAAAAGGCTCCTGGTCTCAGGGGCTGACCTTTTAGTGTTGGTTATAACCATACCATTGCAGGCTTCCTGGGTAGCTCAAACAGTAAAGAATCTACCCGCCATGCAGGAGACCTGGGTTTGATCCCTGGGTCAGGAAGATCCCCTGAAGAGCATGGCAACCCACTCCAGTATTCTTGCCTGGAGAATGCTATGGACAGAGGAGCCTGGCGGGCTATACAGTCCATGGGGTCCCAAAGATCCGGACATGACCGAGCAGTTAACACACACACTGTGTCAAGCTTCTGCCCTAGATATCCATATGAACCTCATACTTATTCATTTTTCACTTTAAAATAATTATATGATGAAATATATTAAATTTATTAAATAAAAAGATACTAAGAAGAGGAGGCAAGAATACACAGAAGAACTGTTCAAAAAAGATCTTCACCACCCAGATAATCATGATGGTGTGATCACTCACCTAGAGCCAGACATCCTGGAATGTGAAGTCAAATGGGCCTTACGAGGAACAATGGAAAAAAGACAACCTCTTTAACAAGTGGTGCTGGGAAAACTGGTCAACCACTTGTAAAAGAATGAAACTAGAACACTTTTTAACACCATACACAAAAATAAACTCAAAGTGGATTAAAGATCTAAATGTAAGACCAGAAACTATAAAACTCCTAGAGGAGAACATAGGCAAAACACTCTCCAACATAAATCACAGCAGGATCCTCTATGACCCACCTCCCAGAATATTGGAATTAAAAGCAAGAATAAATAAATGGGACCTAATGAAACTTAAAAGCTTTTGCACAACAAAGGAAACTATAAGCAAGGTGAAAAGACAGCCCTCAGATTGGGAGAAAATAATAGCAAATGAAGCAACAGACAAAGGATTAATTTCAAAAATATACAAACAACTCCTGCAGCTCAATTCCAGAAAAATAAATGACCCAATCAAAAAATACACCAAAGAACTAAACAGACATTTCTCCAAAGAAGACATACAGATGGCTAACAAACACATGAAAAGATGCTCAACATCACTCATTATCAGAGAAATGCAAATCAAAATCTCAATGAGGTGCCATTACAAGCCAGTCAGGATGGCTGCTATCCAAAAGTCTACAAGCAATAAATGCTGGAGAGGGTGTGGAGAAAAGGGAACCCTCTTACACTGTTGGTGGAAATGCAAACTAGTACAGCTATTAGGGAGAACAGTGTGGAGATTCCTTAAAAAACTGGAAATAGAACTGCCATATGACCCAGCAATACCACTTCTGGGCATACACACTGAGGAAACCAGATCTGAAAGAGACACGTGCACCCCAGTGTTCATCACAGCACTGTTTATAATAACCAGGACATGGAAGCAACCTAGATGCCCATCAGCAGATGAATGGATAAGGAAGCTGTTGTACATATACACAATGGAATATTACTCAGCCATTAAAAAGAATTCATTTGAATCAGTTCTAATGAGATGGATGAAACTGGAGCCCATTATAGAGTGAAGTAAGCCAGAAAGATAAAGACCATTACAGTATACTAATACACATATTTGGAATTTAGAAAGATGGTAATGATAACCCTATATGCAAAACAGAAAAAGAGACACAGATGTACAGAATAGAGTTTGTGACTCTGTGGGAGAAGGCGAGGGTGGGATGTTCTGAGAGAATAGCATTGAAACAAGTATACTATCAAGGGTGAAACAGATCACCAGCCCAGGTTGGATGCATGAGACAAGTACTCAGGGCTGGTGCACTGGGAAGACCCAGAGGGATGGAATGGGGAGGGAGGTGGGAGGGGAATAGGGATGGGGAACACATGTAAATTCATGGCTGATTCATGTCAATGTATGGCAAAAACCACTACAATATTGTAAAGTAATTAGCCTCCAACTAATAAAAATAAATGAAAAACAAAAAGCAAAAAACAAATGGGCCTTAGGAAGCATTACTATGAACAAAGCTAGAGAAGGTGATGGAATTCCAGTTGAGCTATTTCAAATCCTGAAAGATGATGCTGTGAAAGTGCTGCACTCAATATGCCAGCAAATTTGGAAAACTCAGCAGTGGCCACAGGACTGGAAAAAGTCAGTTTTCATTCCAATCCCAAAGAAAGGCAATGCCAAAGAATGCTCAAACTACTGCACAATTGCACTCATCTCACACACTAGTAAAGTAATGCTTAAAATTCTCCAAGCCAGGCTTTAGCAATACATGAACCGTGAACTTCCACATGTTCAAGTTGGTTTTAGAAAAGGCAGAGGAACCAGAAATTAAATTGCCAACATCCTCATCGAAAAAGCAAGAGAGTTCCAGAAAAAACATCTATTTCTGCTTTATTGATTATGCCAAAGCCTTTGACTGTGTGGATCACAATAAACTGTGGAAAATTCTGAAAGAGATAGGAATACCAGACCACCTAATCTGCCTCTTGAGAAACCTATATGCAGGTCAGGAAGCAACAGTTAGAACTGGACATGGAGCAACAGACGGGTTCCAAATAGGAAAAGGAGTATGTCAAGGCTGTATGTTGTCACCCTGCTTATTTAACTTATATGCAGAGTTCATCATGAGAAACACTGGGCTGGATGAAGCACAAGCTGGAATCAAGATTGCTGGGAGAAATATCAATAACCTCAGATATGCAGATGACACCACCCTTATGGCAGAAAGTGAAGAAGAGCTAAAGAGCCTCTTGATGAAAATGAAAGAGGAGAGTGAAAAAGTTGGCTTAAAACTCAACATTCAGAAAACTAAAGTCATGGCATCTGGTCCCATTACTTAATGGGAAATAGATGGGGAAAAAGTGGCTGACTTTATTTTTCTGGGCTCCAAAATCACTGCAGATGGTGACTGCAGCCATGAAATTAAAAGATGCTTACTCCTTGGAAGGAAAGTTATGACCAACCTAGACAGCATATTAAAAAGCAGAGACATTATTTTGCCAACAAAGTTCCGTCTAGTAAAGGCTATGGTTTTTCCAGTGGTCATGGATGGATGAGAGTTGGACTATAAAGAAAGCTGAGCGCTGAAGAATTGATGCTTTTGAACTGTGGTGTTGGAAGAAGACTCTTGAGAGTACCTTGGACTGCAAAGAGATCCAACGAGTCCATCCTAAAGAAGATCAGTCCTGGATGTTCATTGGGAGGACTGATGTTGAAGCTGAAACTCCAATATTTTGGCCACCTGATGTGAAGAACTGACTCATTTGAAAAGACCCTGATACTGGGAAAGATTGAGGGCAGGAAGAGAGGGGGACGACAGAGGATGAGATGTTTGGATGGCATTACCGACTCAATGGACTTGAGTTTGAGTGGACTCCGGGAGTTGGTGATGGACAGGGAGGCCTGGTGTACTAAAGTTCATGGGGTCACAAAGATTTGGACCAGACTGAGTGACTGAACTGAACTGAACTGAACTGATTAAGTATCTATACTTAATATCTAGGCACTTAATATATGGGTACTTGGTACTGTGTCAGCTTTACTAAACTGAAACTAGTTTCCAGAATTCTCTTGCATGTGTGTTTCAGGGTTAGACTTGTCCATGAGAGAAATTTGCATGGTGTTTGGAAGACAAAAAAGAAGCACAACCATTTTTTTTGTCTTAATGCTCTGAAATTTGGTGCAGGGTGCCAGGCACTGTGGCAGCCTGTGAATGTTGTCACAGATCTGCTGGCTTACCTTGGTAGCCAGGTGGGCTGCACCTGGGCCTGCAGCTTCTCCAGCTCCAGCTGGGTCATCTTCTGCAGTGACTCTGTTCCCTGGGTTAGTGCACATGTGGCTTCGTGTCACTGGCCTTGGCTTCCCCTGCAGATAACCTGCGTCACTGAGGCTGGAGGTGATGAAAGACAGACGCGGGCTCCTGTTTATCCTCTCTCTCCCCTGCTTTCCTTCTTGCTGTTCTTCTCAACTACTGTTCCAGCTTACCTATTGCAGCTTCAGGCTCCACATCTGATGCAGACAATGAGTGCCTTTGTTATACATCACTCATCATGGGTTTGCTTCTCTGGGGCACTCACCACCAATATAGTCTGCATGTACCAATCGCTGGGTTAGGCTTTAGAGACAAAAATGGGGAGCCAGGGAAGTATTGACCTTCTTTCCAGAGTTTAAATTCTAGTTTAGGATATTACTATCATAATACAAAAGGAGTTGCACATAGTGTTTTTAATTTTCAATCAGGCTGAGAGTTCTTAATGATATACTGTTACGTGTGCTAAATTATTTTAGTTGTGTCTGACTCTGTGATGTTATAGTCTGCAGCCCACAAAGCTTCCTCTGTCCATGGCATTCTCCAGGCAAGAATACTGGAGTGGGTTGTCATACTCTCCTCCCGAAGGGCTTCCCGACCGATATACTATTATAGCATTTAAAAAATTTTCAAAGGTTTTCTTGTTATTTAATCACTGTCACAAGAGATATAGATGCAAAGAAGACTAAGAGAGGATTTAAAGCTTCCCTCAGGCTAAGCAGGGATTTCAGGCAATTCTTACCCAAAGATCATACAGTGTGTAAGTGGCAGATATTTAATCTTCAGATTCATATTCCAGCACTTGTTTAAATGTAATAGTTATGAAAATTTTTTAGTTGCATGGTGCAAATATTACTATCAGTTGTGTCTCTGCATGACCAAAATACTTATCAATCCAGAAAATTACAAATATAATAGCAGACTTGGCACCACGCAGAAAGCCACAGGGGATTTTTCAGCTTTTGAATAGTTACTTGATGTTCAGTAGATATGACCATAGAAATATGAACAAATAAAATGTCACTCATCTGGGTGCCCTTTCTTTTGATGCTAAGCTTCACAGAATAGGTACCTACAGGTTTGCCTTTTAGATCATGCCTTCCCATGGAGTTGCAGGAGAGATGGGGAGGTTTGCACTGAAGCTTGGAGGTGATTTACTCCAATATATCCACACAGGGGCAGAGCTAGAGAAGCAGACACCTCTACGAGTTATGCCACCAAGATGGAATTTGACAAAAAGTGATCATTACAATAGTGATTCTGTAACAGGAGAAAAAGAGGCAGGACACAACTTTTGAAAGAATGACATAGCCCAAGGACACAACATAAACCAATTAGAATCAAATGGGACCAAAAGGGCAGACAAGACTAGACCTTAATCCTCAATCAGCAAGTGAAATAACACACCCAGAGGCATCCTGACAGTTCACTGTTAGAAGACCAAGGAGTGGATAGTGGCCCAAATCCTGGAAATCTTCCAAAAACAGTTGAAATAATCCTCCACTCACTGCAAGTGAAAAAGTGAAGTTGCTCAGTCATGTCCGACTCTTTGCAATCCCATGGACTGTAACCTACCAGGCTCCTCTGTCCATGGAATTTTCCAGGCAAAAATACTGGAGTGGGTTGCCATTCCTTTCTCCAGGGTATCTTCCCGACCCAGGGATCAAACCTGGGTCTTCCACATTGCAGGCAGATGCTTTACCATCTGAGCCACGGGGAAGCTCATTAGCATATGAAATAACCCAGTGTAAAAACTAATCACACCACACATCACAGGCCGCACTCGCCCTCTGCGATGGCCCACACTCTTGTCTGTGGAGTGTGCTTCTCTCTGAATCTGAATAAAACCACTTCTTACCTCTCACTTTGCCTCTCACTGAATTCTTTCTGCGATGAGACATCAAGAACCTGAGGTTCATTATGTCCTAAAGCCAGGCACTGTGGGTTTTGGCTGGGTTTGAGTCCCAGCCACGTGGGTTCAATTCCTCCAGAGCCCTAACAACTGCTAAGTGGGTCAGGCCAGTAATCCAACCAGCAAGGTATTCTGTCTCTTATTAGCAGGGCCTCTGACCTCTGTGATGTGATTCTTTAAGAGTTGAGGCATATATCCATCATCTTTAACCTATTTTAAAATTTTTTATGATAAAATTAATATATGCTGATTTGTAAAATTAAACTCTGTAGAAGTATGTGAAGAAAAAAAGAAGTCTCCTGTCCCTCACCTTCCCACCCCCTCTATCCTACTCACCTGAGTTCTGTTCTCAAAAAGTAACACATACATATTTAACAAATACCAATATTTATTGAATGCCTTTTAATTATTAATACCAGGTACTATTCTTGGTCTTGGAATTATGGCAATGAAAAACACTGACCAAAAAGATCATTCATTTAGTTAAGGTCTTAGTCTGTTCAGTCTGCTGTGACAAATTACCATCAACTAGACATTTTAAATAACAAACGTTTGTTTTTCACAGTTCTGGGGGCTGTGAAGTCCAAGTTCAAGGCACAGCAGATTCAGTATCTGGTGAAGGCTGACTTTGTGTCCTTCTAAAGTGAAGAGCACTAGGGAGATAGTTTCCTCTCTCATAAGCACACTAAACTTATTCATTAGGGCTCCACCCTCATGACCTAATCACTTCCCACATGTTCCATTCCTAATACCATCACATGGGTGTTAAGATTTCAATATATTAATCTGGGGGAATAGAAACATTCACTCCATGGCAGTTTACATTTAGCCCATGATATTATGATATATACATGTGTTAGTTAAGGTACACCAATACTTGTGATACATAAATGCCAAATATTTAATAGCTCCAAATTAGAGAAATTTATTTCTTGCATGTGTAACATGATTGAACTGCAGTCACTCAGGCACTTAGGATGGTGGTGGCTCTACCACTTCTAAGACATACATTTCAAATTTGCAGAACAGTGGTCTTTCAGTTCACTTCAGTCGCTCAGTCGTGTCTGACTCTTTGAGACCCCATGGTCTGCAGCACGCCAGGCCTCCCTGTCCATCACCAACTCCCACAGTTTACTCAAACTCATGTCCATTAGGTCGGTGAGGCCATCCAACCATCTCACCCTCTGTCACCCCCTTCTCCTCCCGCCTTCAATCTTTCCCAGCATCAGGGTCTTTTGCAGTGAGTCAGTTCTTTGCATCAAGTATTGGAGTTTCAGCTTCAGCATCAGTCCTTCCAATGAACACCCAGGACTGATCTCCTTTAGGATGGATTGATTGAATCTCCTTGCAGTTCAAGGGACTCTCAAGAGTCTTCTTCCAACACCACAGTTCAAAATCATCAATTCTTCACTCAGCTTTCTTTACAGTCCAACTCTCATATCCATACATGACTACTGGACAAACCATAGCTTTGACTAGAAGAACCTTTGTTGGCAGAGTAATGTCTTTGTTTTTTAATATTCTCCTTTTCTTCCAAGGAGCAAGTGTCTTTTAATTTCATGGCTGCAGTCACCATCTGCAGTGATTTTGGAGCCTCCCAAAATAGTCTGTCACTTTTTCATGCTTCCCCATCTATTTGTCATGAAGTGATGGGACCAGATGACATGATCTTTGCTGAATGAATTCTGATTGTTGAGTTTTAAGCAAACTTTTTCACTCTCTTCTTTCAGTTTCATCAAGAGGCTCTTTAGTTCTTCTTCACTTTCTGCCATAAGGGTGGTGTCACCTGCATAACTGAGGTTAATGATATTTCTCCGGGCAATTTTGATTCCAGCTTGTGCTTCATCCAGACCAGCACTTCTCATGATGTACTCTGCATTTAAGTTAAATAAGTAGGTTGACAATATACAGCCTTGATGTACTCCTTTCCTGATTTGGAACTAGTCTGCTGTTCCATGTCCAGTTCTAACTGTTGCTTCTTGACCTGCATACACATTTCTCAGGAGGCAGATAAGGTGGTCTGGTATTCACATCTCTTTAAGAATTTTACAAAGTTTGTTGTGATCCTTACAGTCAAAGGTTTTGGCATAGTCAATAAAGCAGAAATATATGTTTCTCTGGAACTCTCTTGCTTTTTTGATGATCTAGCAGATGTTGGCAATTTGATCTCTGGCTCCTCTGCCTTTTCTGAATCCAGCTTGCACATCTGGAAGTTCGTGGTTCACTTATTGTTGAAGCATGGCTTGGAGAACTTTGAGTATTACTTTGCTAGTGATATGAGTGCAATTGTCCAGTAGTTTGAACATTCTTTGGCATTGCCTTTCTTTGGGATTGGAATGAAAACTGACCTTTTCCAGTCCTGTGGCTACTGCTGAGCTTTCCAAATTTGCTGGCATATTGGGCACAGCTCGTTCACAGCATCATCTTTTAGGATTTGAAATAGCTCAACTGGAATTCCATCACCTCCACTAGCTTTGTTTGTAGTGATGTTTCCTAAGGCCCATTTGGCTTCACATTCCAGGATGTCTGGCTCTAGGTGAGTGATCACACCATTGTGATTATCTGGGTTGTGAAGATCTGTTTTTGGTATAGTTCTTCGATGTGTTCTTGCCACCTCTTCTTAATATCTTCTGCTTCTGTTAGGTCCATACCATTTCTGTTCTTTATTGTGCCCATCTTTGCCTGAAATGTTGCCTTGGTATCTCTAATTTTCTTGAAGTGTTCTCTAGTCTTCCTGAATCTATTGTTTTCCTCTATTTCTTTGCGTTGGTCGCTGAGGAAGGCTTTCTTATCTCTCCTTGCTATTCTTTGGAACTCTGCAATCACATGGGTATATCTTTCCTTTTCTCCTTTGCCTTTCACTTCTCTCCTTTTCATAGCTATATGTAAGGCCTCTTCAGACAACCATTTTGCCTTTTTGTACTTATTTTTCTTGGTGATGGTTTTGATGTATAATGTCATCTTGGTGATGTCCTTCTGTATAATGTCACAAACCTCCATCCACAGTTCTTCAGGTACTCTGTCTATCATATCTAATCCCTTGAATCTATTTCTCATTTCTTTTTTTTTTTTTTTTTTTAATATGGAACACTTCACGAATTTGCATGTCATCCTTGTGCAGGGGCCATGCTAATCTTCTCTGGATCATTCCAATTTCAGTATATGTGCTGCCGAAGCGAGCACTATTTCTCATTTCCACTGTATGATTGTAAGGGATTTAATTAAGGTCATACCTGAATGGTCTATTGGTTTTCACTACTTTCTTCAGTTTAAATCTGAATTTGGCAATAAGGAGTTTATGATCTGTGCCACAGTCAGGTCCCCATCTTATTTTTGCAGACTGTATAGAGCTTCTCCATCTTCGTTTGCAAAGAATATAATCAAGCTGATTTCGGTGTTGGCCATCTGGTGATGTCCATGTGTAGAGTCTTCTCTTGTGTTTTTGGAAGAGGGTGTTTGCTATGATCAGTGCGTTCTCTTGGCAGAACTCTATTAGCCTTTGCCCTGCTTCATTCTGTACTCCAAGGCCAAATTTGCCTGTTACTCCAGGTGTTTCTTGACTTCCTACTTTTGCATTCCAGTCCCCTATAATGAAAAGGACATCTTTTTGGGGTGTTAGTTCTAGAAGGTCTTGTAGGTTTTCATAGAACTGTTCAACTTCAGCTTCTTCAGCATTACTGGTAGGGGTATAGACTTGGATTACTGTGATATTGGATGGTTTGCCTTGGAAACGAACAGAGATCATTCTGTCGTTTTTGAGATTGCACCCAACTACCGCATTGGGCTCTTTGGTTGACTATGATGGCTACTCCACTTCTTCTAAGAGATTCTTGCCCATTATAGCAGATAAAATGGTCATCTGAGTTAATTTTACCCATTCCAGTCCATTTTAGTTTGCTGATTCCTAAAATGTCAATGGTCACTCTTGCCATCTCCTGTTTGACCACTTCCAATTTGCCTTGATTCATGGACCTAACATTCCAGGCTCCTATGCAGTATTGGTCTTTACAGATTGGGCTTTACTTCAATCACCAGTCACATCCACAACTGGGTGTTGTTTTTGCTTTGGGTCCATCTTTTCATTCTTTCTGGATTTATTTCTCCAGTGATCTCCAGTAGCATATTGGGTGCCAATCGACCTGGGGAGTTCTTCGTTCAGTATCCCTTTTGCTTTTTCATACTGTTCATGGGGTTCTGAAGGCAAGAATACTCAAGTGGTTTGCAATTTCCTTCTCCAGTGGACCACGTTTTGTCAGAACTCTCCACCATGACCCATCTGTCTTGGGTGGCCTTATCTGGCATGGCTCATAGTTTCACTGAGTTAGACAAGGCTGTGGTCCAAGTAATCAGATTGGTTAGTTTTCTGTGATTGTGGTTTTCAGTCTATCTGCCCTCTGATGGAGAAGGATAAGAGGTTTATGGAAGCTTTCTGATGGGAGACAATGATTGAGGGGGAAACTGGGTCTTATTCTGATAGGTGGGGCCATGCTCAATAAATCTTTAATCCAATTTTCTGTTGATGGAAGGGGCTGTTTTCCCTCCCTGTTATTTGACCTGAGGCCAAACTATAGTTGTGGTAATGAAGATAATGGTGACCTCCTTCAAAAGGTCCCATGTACACATGGCTACCCTCAGTGCCCCCAACCCTGCAACAGGCCACTGCTCACCCACATCTCTGCCAGAGACTCCTGGACACTCATGGGCAAGTCTGGGTCAGTCTCTTGTGGGGTCACTGCTCCTTTTTCCTGGATCCTGGTGCATACAAGGTTTTGTTTGTGCCCTCCAAGAGACTGTTTCCCCAGTCCTGTGTAAGTTCTGGTGGCTCTATGGTGGGGTTAATGGCGACCTCCTCCAAGGGGGCTTATGCCAAGCCCAGGTCTACTGCACATAGAGCCCCTGCCACAGACATGTATCTCCTCAGGAGACACTCAAACACAATTCTGTCTCAGTCTGTGTGGTTTCTGGGTCCTGGTGTGCACAGGTACATTTGAGCCCTCTGTGCATCTCTGGCAGGTATGGTCTTTAGCCAGGTCAATTGGATAGGGTCATGGAGGAGACAATGAGGAAAGATTTTTATGGGCTTTGTTTGGGAGTAGAGTATTTTTACACCTCTGTTCACATTTCACTGGCTAGAACTATATGACCTCACTACACCATTCACTACCTGGGTGACCTTGGGAAACTTATTTAACATCTCTGTGCCTCAGGTTCCTCATGCATAAAATACAGATAATGAGTACCTATTCCTAGGGCTGTTTATTAACTAAATTGTATAAAACATGGAAAGCCTTTTGAACAGCTCCAGAAAGAACAAGGGAATAAACATTTTAGTGAG
Source organism: Muntiacus reevesi (assembly GCF_963930625.1). NCBI lineage: Eukaryota > Metazoa > Chordata > Mammalia > Artiodactyla > Cervidae > Muntiacus > Muntiacus reevesi. The sequence goes on along the minus strand of NC_089264.1, from coordinate 23,742,719 downwards.
AAGTTAGTTGTTCCTGCTTAATAGGTCTAACCTTTTCCCTGTATAGAAACAGGATTCAATTTAACTACTCTTCTGAAACATATTTAAAATTTAATGTATTCCAAATATTATTTCATGTTAGAATTATAAATCTACCTACCATTTTAACAGCTATTCCATATTTCCCCCCATTCTCTGTGGACATAGAACTGGAAAAGGTCCAATCCCAAGGAAAGACAATGCCAAAGAATCTTCAAACTACTGTACAATTGTGCTCTTTTCACATGCTAGCAAGATCATGCTCAAAATCTTTCAAGCTTGGATTCAGCAGTATGTAAACAGAGACCTTCCAGATGTACAATCTGGGTTTAGAAAAGGCAGAGGAACCAGAGATCAAATTGCCAACAAATGTTAGATCATGGAGAAAAAAGGGGATTCCAGAAAAACATCTACTTCTGCTTTGTTGCTTATGCCAAAGACTTTGACTGTGTGGATCACAGCAAACTGTGGAAAATTCTTCAAGAGATGGGAGTTCCAAACCACCTTACCTGCCTCCTGAGAAATCTGTACACAGGTCAAGAAGCAACAGTTAGAGCTGGACGTGGAACAACAGACTGGTTCCAAATCAGGAAAGGATTGCATCAAGGCTGTATATTGTCACTCTGCTTATTTAACTTATATGCAGAGTACATCCAGCAAAATGTACTGGATGAAGCACAAGCTGGAATTAAAATTTCAGGGAGAAATATCAATAATCTCAGATACACAAATGTCACCACCCTTATGGCAGAAACTGAAGAGAAACTAAAGAGTCTCTTATAAAGGCTAAAGAGAAGAGTGAAAAAACTGGCTTAAAACATTAAAAAAAAAAAAAAAAAAAAAAAAAAAAAAAACTAAGATCATGGCATCTGGTCCCATTGTTTCATGGCAAATAGATGGGGAAAAAGTGGAAATATGACAGATTTTATTTTCTTGGGGTCCAAAATCACTGCAAACAGATGCCACAGCCATGAAATTAAAAGATGTTTGCTCCTTGGAAGGAAAGCTATGGCAAACCTAGACAGCATATTAAAAAGCAGAGGTATCACTTTGCTGCCAAATGTCCATGTAGTCAAACTATGTTTTTTTCCAGTAGTCATGTATAGATGTGAGAATTTGACCACAAAGAGGGTTGAGTGCTGAAGAATTGATGCTTTTGAATTGTGGTGCTGGAGCAGACTCTTGAGAGTCTCTTGGACTGAAAGAAGTTCAAACTAGTCAATCCTAAAGGAAATCAATGCTGAATAGTCACTGGAAGGACTGATGCTGAAGCTCCAATACTTTGGTCATGTGATGCAAAGAGTAGACTCATTGGAAAAGACCCTGATACTGGGAAAAACTGAAGGTAAAAGGAGAAGGGAGTAGCAGAGGATGAAATGGTTAGATACCCTCACCAACTCAATGGATATGAATTTGAGCAAACTCCAAGAGATAGTGGAGGACAGAGGAACCTAGCATGTTGCAGTCCATGAGGTCAAAAAGGGTTGACATGACTTAGCAACAGAAAAATAACAACAACAACAACAATTCTGCAGGCATATATAATATATTTAACTCTTTGATGAATATTTTTGCTTACCAACTGTGCACATCCATGCTGTGTGCCATAAATGCTTGGCAGTGAAATTCCTACCTTATTCTGTCACACTCCATGTATGTTAAAACATTCAGCTATCAGATGCAGGGAGCTCACTCTAGGACAATTTAGAAGACTTCTTTTTGGTTCAGGAGATCCTACCAGAGGAAGAAACATAGGACCTGCCTGCCAGCCTTTCATGTTTCCTTGCCCTATCCTTTGTGGTAGTGGAGCCTGGATGCTGTTATCCATGTAAAAGGAAAGGTTTAAAGTGGCATCTGGTAAAGTGGCTTTTACCAGAACATGTTGTTGAACACCAAGCCTTTCAAGATGGTCCTCCTGAGCATCCTTAGAATCCTAAGGATTGTGGAATCTTCTCATGGTTTTGAATTGTAAGTTCAGTCTTATCATTATTACATTGTGTATTATAAGCCAAAATATTTTAGCTGTTTTAAATGTTAAATTTGTTTTTAAAAGATACAAAATATTTTTGTCTTTTTTAAATAGAATAATGATTAAATTTATGAGAAAATAATATTAACAACAGCTCTCTTTTATTTCTGATTCTTATAATTGTCGAGTCGGTTTTTTCCTTGATTTTGGCAGCAAAGATTTGAAGGGACAGCCCAGCGTTACAGCTCAAACAGCAGAATTTTATTAGGCAGGCAGAAATAGTACAACCCCAAGACATGAGGGTGGGCAGACTCTGTAGGAGTGGCCTTGATCTGTCTTGACTTTTGTGTTTATACTTCTTGTCTCCTCTTCCTGGAGCCTGATTGTATGTGCTAGCTCTGTCACTCAGTCTTGTCTGACTCTTTGCTACCCTGTGGACTGTAGCCTGTCAGGCTTCTCTGTCCATGGGATTCTCCAGGCAAGACTACTGGAGTATTGCCATTTCCTCCTCCAGGGATCTTCCTGACCCAGACATTGAACCTGTGTCTCCTGTGTCTCTTGCATTGGCAGGAAGATTCTTTACCATTAGTGCCACGTGGGGAGCATTGTTTTTCTGCCCTATGTAAAATAGGGCTTGTACCCCCTACCAATCAGGAAAGGAGCATATTTGGGTATGTTTTTTCCTCTGGAGGTTCCCATTCCTGTCCTGGGATTTTCTTTCTTTGTCTCTTTTCTCAATCTTTTCCCTTTCTTTGTCTGCCTTCTAGACCCTACTTTCTCTACAATTTTGGACTCCTTTTTCCTATCCTAACTAAAGGGGGTGACAGAGGGTGAGATGGTTAGATAGCATAATCAACTCAATGGATGTGAGTATGAGCAAACTCTGGGAAATACTGAAGGACAGCCTTGTCTGCTGCAGTACACGGGGTCACAAGGAGTCAGACACAACTTAGAAACGGAACAACAATCAGTTCAATTCAGTTCAGTCACTCAGTCGTGTCTGACTCTTTGCGACCCCAAGAATTACAGCACGCCAGGCCTCCCTGTCCATCACCAACTCCTGGAGATTACCCAAATTCGTGTCCATTGAGTTGGTGATGCCATCCAGCCACCTCATCCTCTGTCGTCCCCTTCTCCTCCTGTTCCTAATCCTTCCCGGAATCAGGGTCTTTTCCAATGAGTCAACTGTTCGCATAAGGTAGCCAAAATATTGGAATTTCAGCTTCAGCATCAGTCCTTCCAATGAACACCCAGGACTGATCTTCTTTAAGATGGACTGGTTGGATCTCCTTGCAGTCCAAGGGACTCTCAAGAGTCTTCTCCAACACCACAGGTCAAAAGCATCAATTCTTCAGTGCTCAGCTTTCTTCACAGTCCAACTCGTACATCCATACATGAGCACGGGAAAAACCATAGCCTTGACTAGACGGACCTTTGTTGGCAAAGTAATGTCTCTGCTTTTTAATATGCTATCTAGTTTGGTCATAACTTTCCTTCCAAGGAGTAAGCATCTTTTAATTTCATGGCTGCAGTCACCATCTGCAGTGATTTTGGAACCCAGAAAAATAAAGTCCGCCACTGTTTCCATTGTTTCCCCATCTATTTGCCATGAAGTGATGAGACCAGATCCCATGATCTTAGTTTTCTGAATGTTGAACTTTAAACCAACTTTTTCACCCTTCTCTTTCACTTTCATCAAGAGGCTTTTTAGTTCCTCTTTACTTTCTGCCATAAGGGTGGTGTCATCTGCGTATGAGGTTATTGATATTTCTCCCAGCAATCTTGATTCCAGCTTGTGCTTCATCCAGTCCAGCATTTCTCATGATGTACTCTGCTTATAATTTAAATAAGCAGGGTGACAATATACAGCCTTGACGTACTTCTTTTCCTATTGGACCCAGTCTGTTGTTCCATGTCCAGTTCTAACTGTTGCTTCCTGACCTGCATATAGGTTTCTCAAGAAGCAGGTCAGGTGGTCTGGTATTCCCATCTCTTTCAGAATTTTCCACAGTTTATTGTGATCCACACAGTCAAAGGCTTTGGCATAATCAATAAAGCAGAAATCGATGTTTTTCTGGAACTCTCTTGCTTTTTTGATGATCCAGCAGATGTTGGCAATTTAATCTCTGGTTCCTCTGGTCCCTTTTCTAAAACCAGCTTGAACATGTGGAAGTTCACGGTTCATGTATTGCTGAAGCCTGGCTTGGAGAATTTTAAGCATTACTTTATTAGTGTGTGAGATGAGTGCAATTGTGTGGTAGTTTGAGCATTCTTTGGCATTACCTTTCTTTGGGATTGGAATGAAAACTGACCTTTTCAGTCCTGTGGCCACTGCTGAGTTTTCCAAATTTGCTGGCATATTGAGTGCAGCACTTTCACAGCATCATCTTTCAGGATTTGAAATAGCTCAACTGGAATTCCATCACCTCCACTAGCTTTGTTCACAGTGATGCTTCCTAAAGCCCACTTGGCTTCACATCCCAGGATGTCTGGCTCTAGGTGAGTGCTCACACCATCGTGATTATCTGAGTCATGAAGATCTTTCTTGTACAGTTCTTCTGTGTATTCTTGCCACCTCTTAATATCTTCTGTTTCTGTTAGGTCCATACCATTTCTGTCCTTTATTGAGCCCATCTTTGCATGAAATGTTCCCTTCATATCTCTAATTTTCTTGAAGAGATCTCTAGTCTTTCCCATTCTGTTGTTTTCCTCTATTTCTACACATGGCCATCCATCACCAGATGGTCAACACCAAAATCAGATTGATTATATTCTTTGCAGTCAAAGATGGAGAAGCTCTATACAGTCAGCAAAAAGAAGACTAGGAGCTGACTGTGGCTCAGATCATGAACTCCTTATTGCCAAATTCAGACTTGAAGAAAGTGGGGAAACCCACTAGACCCTTCAGGTATGACCTAAATCAAATTCCTTATGATTCTACAGTGGAAATGAGAAATAGATTTAAGTGACTAGATCTGATAGACAGAGTGCTTAATGAACTGTGGATGGAGGTTTGTGACATTGTACAGGAGACAGGGATCAAAACCATCCCCATGGAAAGGAAATTCAGAAAAGCAGAATGGTTGTCTGAGGAGGCCTTACAAATAGCTGTGAAAAGAAGAAAAGAAGAGAAGTGAAAAGCAAAGGAGAAAAGGAAAGATATTCCCATTTGGATGCAGAGTTACAAAGAATAGCAAGGAGAGATAAGAAAGCCTTCTTCAGTGATCAATGCAAAGAAATGAACAATAATAGCACCTACCTAATATAATGAGCTTCTAAGAAGCATCATGTCCATTTAAGAGATGAAGAAACTAAGAATCAGAGAATATAAGTAAATTCTCTTCAGTCAATTTTGTGGGAGAAGTTTATGCAACTTGGATTTAGTTAAGCCTAATTCCAAAATTCCTCTTCTATATGAGTCAGTCTCCAAAAGAAGAGAGTCATTACTCCTTGAGACTCATTCTGCCAGTAAATGGGATTAGAGCTTGAACTGACAGGCTGAGTTTTATCTGTGGTTGTAACTGAGCAAGACCCTAAAGGACCTTCTCAGAACAGGCGTTCCTCCATATCCTCTGCTTTAGCTCCTCCCTGAAGTACCTAGATAGTAGTGAGTGAAATTATTTGATGCAAATTTCCTGGGTTGTTTTACAGATGTGAAAACCACTCCCACCTAATGGAAGAACTACTTGATGACTGTGAGCACATATTCCCAGGCCTCCTGGATCCTAAGGTTGATAATGTTAACCTCTGTGACACCACCCTACTGCCTCACCATTAGCCAATCAGGGATATATAGTGTGTGAGTTGATCTTGTACCCTGCAGCCTCCCCACCATCTGCCCTTTTTATAAAAAAAAGCTTTGCTGAAAACATTCTTGGAGCTCAAGGATTTTCAGAGCATGAACCACTTCATTTCTTTACATGGCCCTGCAATAAACCTTTCTCTGTTTCAAACTCCAACATTTCAGTTTGTTTGGTCTCACTGTGTGTTAGGCACATGAACCTGTGTTAACACAGCCTCAAGTCCTTTGTTCCTCTTACCTTCTCCCCAGTTGGACCGGGACCCCTATTCTATGCTAGGCCAGCAGTCAGCACTGGGGACTTATTTACATTGTAGTGAGAAATGGAGTATTTCCTACCATATCAATAAACAAGTATGTCACAGTCATCAGTGATTCCATCCCTCCAGGGCACCCAATAAAGAGAACAATACCTGCTATCTGGCAACTGACAGGCTGTAGCCACTCCCTAAGGTGAGCACTGAGGAACATGCAGGATACTGGCCCCAAATAGCAGAGATGCCTATGAAAGAAATGATTTCAGTGAACCCAGACTCTTGCATCTTCCCACACATAGAGAAGCACTAAATTCCTTAGCTTGAGATATCTGGTTTTCTTTAATTCACAAAAATACTTTTGATGGTCAGACTACCTGCCCTTCATTGCAAGCTTCTCTAAAGCCTTCCCACTGAGTAAAACAACTCTCAGCTTTCAGGTTGTGACTTTTTAAGTCAGCAGTAGCATCTTTCCCACTCTCCTCACATGGCCTCTGTTTTCGTCTCATTCACCATAACTGGGTTCCTCCATGAGTAGTCTGTAGAGAACCTGTATGGAAATTACTTGGGATACTGGTTTAAAAGATACTTTCTTGGTTTTGGGGATTGGGCCTAGTAATCTGCATTTTAAACCACCTCCCTAGGTATTTTTATGCACGGTGAAATTTAAGAACCACTTTACTTTTTGCAGGAAAGAAACAACTTTATGCAGGGAAGGTCTTTCTTATTCATTGTTTCTAGGGGACCTGATAATCATTAAGCACTCTAATTATTTCTTAAGAAAACTAATGAACCAGGCTGTAGTTCCTAAACAAATGCAGATCCATGGTGTTTATCTCTGTAGCCTTGGCACCTAGCATGTGTTTGGAACATTATATTAATAAGAGTTCAATGAATGTTATAAATGAAGTTTTAAAGGAATAATTAAAGGTCAAAGAATGAAGTCTAATTCTAATTTGTTATGTGCTGATTCTGCGGCTTTGGACAATTCACAAACCTCTTTTAACCTGAATTTCCACATAAATTGGAAAATTATATTCCTCCATATATCTCACAACTCATTGTGGATACCAACTCTGTAAGTGAAATTTCATATAGAAACCACTTAATGCTATATCTGGCACAGAGCAACTGCTGAATAAAATGGTGTCCACTGTAATGATAGCAATAATAATAATGTCTGTAAAAATGCTCTGTAAAGGACCATGCAGTTACCAAGTACTATGATTATTCTCATTGTGAACTTTGCTCTGCTCATAAAATAGGAACAGTAGCAGAAGGTATTTGATGTGTAGAAAGGTCCAGAGAAAGACAGGAGGTGAGTCACAGCCTCCAGCTACTTGCTTCCTGTGTGGTCCAGTGGAGAAGGCTGTGCATCAGGACAATATCTGGTCCGTCTGATATTGTGTTAGCAACCTTTCCAGGTGCTGTTGCTCAGGTCCGTAAGGGAAGGATCTGATGAAAGCCCACAAGCCTGACAAGTAATCTCCATCAGCTTATTGCTCTAAAGTGAAAATAAAACACAAATGTTACATGTGAAGAGGTCAATCTCAGGCCTTGCTTTTTGATATTTTTCCAGTTTAGGGGTTTTGTCATCCTTCCATTGACAAATTACATTTTGACCCACTTCAAAGGGCTTTTCCATTAATGTAACAATAGCCAGGGTTTAAGGGAAGCCCTGTGTCTGCGACACACTTGTAGGTTACTGTGCCCGTCTGCCTGGAAGATGTAAAGTCTAATGGATCTAATTTCTTTAAGGAAGATACATGTTTTGAGGGTAGTATTTAGAGATTTGGGAAGATGACAAAATTGTCTAAAGGAAGGAAATGGAAATGGGCCTATTTCAGCTGTAAGTGGAGTCCTATAGCTGAGCAGATGCTTTCCAATCAAAATTAGTGGGAAAAATGACCATCGTCAGGGAAAAAAGAAATCAGTCTTCAAAAAAGTTGAGCAAATTCCTATAGTCATGCAACACAATCATCAAAGGAGTAAATATTAATTTATTGAAATACTAACTATATTTCAGGGCCTGCACGTTGTCTTGGGAAATTTAGCCTGTATAAACTCAGCAGTTTATGGTCATGCTTTATGGCATAGGCCACTGTCCCACAGGTCAAGTCTAATGCGAGGAGGAATGGGGACCTGTCCCAGAAAGATCACGGCCTGTCTGAAGGACATGAGCCAGCCAGTCGCCTCTTAACCTTGACCTAAAACGTCTTAACAAGAATTCACTGAAATTGGGTAGAGCCACACAGAAAGTTTGGTGTTTCCTCTCCCCATCTCTGTCTCTGGAATTCATTTAGGGTAGCAGTTCTCAAACATTATTATGGATCAGAATTACCTGGAAAGTGGGTTAAAACACAGCTTGCTGAGCCCTTCCCTCAGTGGGGATCCTGGGGCATTTGTACTTCTAACAAACTATTTCTAACAAATGCTGTTGCTTCTGGCTCAGGGACTGGTATATTTTGAAAATCACTCGTCCAGAGTACAGTCTGATTATTGCTTCCTATTCCACGGACTCTATTTGTCTCCAAATCTGGGTTCTGGGAATTCACTTAGGGTATCCTTAGTTCTGAAGACTTTCTGTTTGTGCTACTCTTGATCAGCCCTAGCATTTCCACTGATATTAGTCCTATGGTTTAATGTGTGTACATGTATTGTGAATGCTTACCTTACCTGGGAAGAAAGATGGAACATTTTTCCGTTGAATTTTTCTTTTAAGCTAAGGAGAGCATTATGGTATTGGCAACCAATTACAATTGAAGACTTGCCGGTTAATAAAACAAAGTAAAGCAAAACGAAAACCCTTCCTCTGTTTAACTTTTCAGATTGTCTTCCAGAAGTCATCTTTTAGCAAAAGAATCACATGGTAACATCTAGAACCACCACTTACCATGGAGATGTATATATATATATACACACACACATACACAAACATATATGTGTATATATAAATGTATAAATTTAGGAGACATATATATATATATCTTACATATATGTAAGATATACACATATTATATTATATGTACACATGTGTACATATATGTAAGATATATATAAATTGGGCTTCCCTGTTGGCTCAGGGGTAAAGAATTTGCCTGTAATGCAGGAGACCCAGGTTTGATCCCTGTGTCAGGAAGGTCCCCTGGAGAAAAAAATGGCAACCCACTCCAGTATTCTTGCCTGGAGAATTCCATGGACAGAGAAACCTGGCAGATTATCTTATAATTGATTTTCTCTGCTAATTATGGATAATTCTTTTGGAAGGAAAAGGATACTTTTTAATGAATTTTTCTTCCACACAAGACTAGACACATACATTAAATATATATTGATCACCCAAGGACTCCACTGATTCAAATGTCACTGAGGTTTTAAAGTATCTCAGATTGTACAATTTCTAAGTTAATTTCTTTCATATCAGAAGGTCAGGTCTCTCATTTTGCTCAGTCACTCTGCTCACTGATCCATCACTCCAAATCCAGATGGTGCATACCTGTGCAATAGCATGCTTTCTAACAGGTCAGAGTTCTTGCTCTATTTAAGGCTTGCATACTATCAGTGTATGTTATTGACATAGAGAAATTACATAAAGGTGACCAGTTGTGGTAGAACTGCAAACACATTTCTATAATTATTTTTACAGATGAAACATGCAATCACAAAAGAGGAGAGCATTTGTTTTTAAAGCATTGGAGGTATGTTCAAAAAGCTGTCTTCCCTAAAACACAAACTTGACGAAATTTGATGTCAGATCTTGGCATGTACTCTTTTTTTCCTCTCTTCAAGGAAGAATTTTATTTTTAGTTTTCCATTTCTCTTTTCATGTCCACTACCTTTCTTTTCTTTTTTAATGAACTGCTTATGAGAATTAGCTTGAAGATGGTTCAACTGCTTATAGCCAATGCCTGCCTGTTTCATCTGCTTCCTCTTCCCTCTCTTCTCTCCTGATAAAATTAGTCATCAAGGTTCTAAGTGTAGCCACCTTGGAAGATTCTCAGATAGTACTATACAAGAAGATGCTTGCACAGCATTTTAAGACTCCTGGTTTAAGATTTTATCCACTTGCTAACCGTGGTTTGCTCTGTGAAATAAAGTTCCTTAAAAATAACGAAGTTTAGGTTTACTAGAATCTAATTCCATTTAGTCTCCCTTCTGCCTTTCCTTAGTCTTTCTTGCTAAAATAAAATATTGCTATATTAATTATTATAAGTTGAATTTTTAGAGAAATTCTGGCATGATCTTCATTAAGTACAAATCCCATCAATTTCTTAAGACAGTAAAAGTAATTTTATCACAAACACTACCCAGTTAGTTAAAAAGTTGTATAAATTCTAAAATAATGTTTTCCCTAAAAACTTTATTTCTTCTTCATGCCTCGTAAATGTGTTACCCTTGCTTTCAAGTTACTTCCCGTATAACAGAAACCTCTGTCGAATACCCTGTTTCAGAGGCCCCCAAATACGACCATGAAAAGCTTTTGAGAGGCCTAGCCCTCAGGCTGAGTCAATACGAAATAAGATTTTACAGTCTTCTGAGAGCCTCTTAGCTTCCCCTGACTCCTCTGCTCTCTCATCTCTCCTCCTCCAGTGACATTCTGACAGTTACAGCTTTTCCAGGCTTCCCAGCTAATATCTTTGTGCAGAAAATATTACTTCAGGGAAAAATACATTAAAATCCTTGTGTCTAATCTCCAAGAAGTAATCTATAATAAAATATTAGACATATTTACATACATATTACCTTCTTCTTAGATATTCCAACACTGGAAGACACCAGCAGATAGAAGTGATGTGGGTAGATTTATGACCTAGGAAACTTCCAGAACTGCTCTTGGGGCAGTCAAAGGTAATTTCCTCCATAGCCTTGTAAAAGAGCAATTTTTTTTTTTTGGAACAAGACTCACTCATTCTTCTGTTTACTTTTAGCATGTAATATCTTCGATACCTTTTCTTCTATATCAGATAGTATTAAAGATGTGTTTCAGGATGCCTGCCATAGCAATCATTTATTGAACTAGAAATGGATAAAGGACCCAAAAGCCATTAAGTCACAAACTGCTCAGCATCCTGTGAGGTCTAGCTCTAACACAGGAGCCCGTCAAGTCTCCCTGGTGAGACTTGTGTGTTAAGACACTCGGTGACAACATAAACCAGCTACAGGGTTTGAACTGAAAAGTCACATAGAGTCGGGGTTAGGATAATTGCTTAGAGCCTACTTATAAGATGGTTAAACAAAGGAAGCAGAGAGAGAATGGTGCAGTTTCACAGAATGAGGCAGAAGAGAGAAAACCACGAGTCCTGGAGAGAGAAAGAAGAGAACAGAGACAGTGAATTTGAACCTTGAGTTTTTTTTTGTTGTTGACATTTCAAGAAGCTCAACTCTCTTTTGCCGCTTTTCTTTTCTTTTCTTTTTATTTTTTTAGTTTTAATTTTGGCTGTGCTGGGTCTTCGTTGCTGCATGCAGACTTTCTGTGGTTGCAGCAAGGGAGGCCACGCTCGTTGCAGTGTGTAGACCTCTTTTTGCAGTGACTTCTCTTGTGGAGCGCGAGTTCTAGAGCACAGGCTCAGTAGTCTTGGCACATGGGCTTAGTAGCTTCTCCACATGTGGAATCTTCCCAGACCAAGGATCGAACCAGAGTCTGCTGCATTGGTAGGCAGATTCCCAACTATTGGACCACCAGGGAAATCCTCTTTTGCTTCTTGATATTGAAGTCCATGAAATCCTTATATCCTAAAAGTAAGCTACTTTGTTTCCCATTTTACTTGTTAATTTGAGTAGGTTTTCAGTCTTGTATAGCAGGATAATATTTTGACATAGTCACTGAGGTGTTGTTTTTGCTCTGGACCTCTTATTCTTTCTCCCTATTTAGGCAGCATGGAGGGCCACATTCCATATCATAGGATAGGGTTTCATTGTCAGAAATCTAAAGGAGGAAAAACATTCAAGTCTTAGTGTTTGAACTTATCAAGTAGACTTTCACAAATGCAAGGCAGAGATAATCACTTGAGAGAAAAGACTTTTTAGGGATCAAAAGTCAAGATCCCAAGATGTCTGGACTACAGACAAGGACATGAGGACAGATGGAACCTCAAAGGGCTGAGATTTGCTGAGACCTTGATTTGACTAATACATCAAGGAATTTGTCTGAGTTTTATCCAGAAGTGAGTGAATTAAGTTTTCTGCCATCAGGGAAGAATTGGGTACTGAGAAAGAAGTAAATCCATCTATAGAAAAATTTAAAGTCAATTTAAAAGAGAGATTATGTTTTCCTCTCTGAGTTTATATCCTATTAAAATTGTACCCTGAATATCAAGCCATAAGAAAACACAGCGATTCAGAAGGGAAGTTATACAAAGAAATAAAAATAACATATTTCCTCTTTCAACATGCAGACATAACAGCCTGGGATGGACACTCTCACATAAAATTCTGTGGGGAGGGGTCTCCATGCATCAAGGAATAGAATAATAGGCTGAATGCTTGTCACTACTGAACTGTGAAATGAGAATTAAACTCCAAATTATCTCATTTAAACTACAGCTACCACTTGGCCACAGGCTTATTGTCATCCCCATGTTATAAATGAGGAAACTGAGCCCTAAAGAGATCAGTACCAGTGGTTTCAAAGTTATCAGGTCAAATTCTGCTATAAATACATTGCCAGCTCCACTAGGACAATAAACTCCCTGAGCAAAGTCTGAGTACCAGTAGAACTATTCAAGAACTATTTGTCTTCATAGTCTTTGGGAAGCATTTTGGTATCATGGAATGATCATGGACTTTGGAATCAAACTTAAGTTTTAAATCTGTGTTAGATTAATTAAACATCCTGGCCACTAGACTGGGATTGCTCTAATGCTATGGCAGCCTGTAAGCAACTCCAAAAAACTAAGCTTGTAAATGCCTCAAGGTTATGATGTGGAAATCTAAGGACAACCAATCACAATCTGACAACTTGGCTTTAAGCTATAGCACACCATATAATTTTTTTTCTTTGCTTCCACAGCTTCTCTAGATAAGCCTCTCCCCAAGCTCATGTTGGTGGAGTGCTCCTAACTACTTCTGGTTTGTGACTGCCCTGTTAGAATCAGTTTTTGCTTAAATAAACTCTTAACATTTTAAATGTGCCTCAGTTTACCTTTTAATGCCTGACTCCTGGGTTTCCCAGGTGGTTCAGTGGTAAAGAGTCCATCTGCAAGTGCAGGAGATGCGGGTTCCATCCTTGGGTCAGGAAGGTCCTTTGGAGAAGGAAATGGCAACCCACTCCAGTAGTCTTGTCTGGGGAACCCCATGGACAGAGGAGCCAGTGGTTTATGGGGTCACAGAGAGTTGGGTATGACTTAGAGACGAAGCAACAATAATCACCAGTAAACATAAGCATGAGAATGTGGGGAAGTTAAACCTCTCTGAGCCTCACTGTCCTCATCTATAAAGAGGAACTGTTATGTCTCACTTGCAAGCTGTCATGATAATTAAATAATGCAATGTATATTGTGAGTGCATAACATGTGTTTATTTGATGGGGGCTTTATTTACCCAATGCCTGGCTCATCCGGGATACTTAGCAAAAGCTTGTTGAGTAAATGGGGGCAGAAGAATCACCCATATCTAAGTACTAAGGACTATTATTCAGAAAATGTATTATTTGTTCCATAAAATAAGGACATTGATCTGAGGAAATAATATTTTTGCAAAGAGAATGTTCTTTTTACTGAATTGGAAAAAAAATGAATATTTCAACCATTTGTAGTCTGTTGATTCCTACCCATGATTTATTTGGAAAATATGCCTGTACAGAGGATACCCCTGTGGTAAAGCATTAACAAATTAAATCAAATGTCATTAAGTCTGTCTCATTTCTCATTCATGAGGAACTTCAATAGATCACAGAAGCTGGCATGCTAATTCTCTATGCTCTATATTTTTCCAGTTTTCAATTGCTCTCTACTTTGCCCTGCTTATTTAATTAAGGATTGGCTACTTATCAGGCTGCAAAAGAATCCTTTTTGGCTGCCTTCCATTTTACAAAGTTTAAGGAGGGAAGTGTCTCATTTGGATTGTGCAGACACCTCTGACTTGCTCATCCATATTCATGAATCCCCCTGGTTGTGTTTTCTCTGTGTGAATTGCTCTTAACAGAGCATTCTCCCTCAAACTCTTTGCATTCACACAAAGATGCTTCTATAACCCACAGGGACATTCACAGCAGGTGAAATCTCCATTACTGGTGGGTAGACAGGAATGTTAATTGATTTCAAATATTAACATTATTTCCTATAAACTTCTCCTCTAAATATTTTGTTTACAGTTATTTGAATTTTGGACTTTCTAAAGGCAAGAATGCTTCAATCTGAATAGAAGCCTTGTAGTAATACGCGAAGCAAAGACAGTTGTGATAGTCTAATAAGCCTAAAAATTACCTCCAGATTACTCCTGGGTCAATGCAGGCATGACTGAGAAGAAACTTCTAAATTTCCTCCCTTACTCTTAATTTTTCTGTTTCATTCTGTGCTTGTGGCTTATGTTTCCTGGATTTTAGCAGTGCTATTTAAGAAGGTGACTAGATAGAATTAAAACCCTTTTAGAATCAGTCTTAGAACCTAAATATTAATAGACATTTCTCCAAAAAAGACATACAGATGGCCAATAGGCACATGAAAAGATGCTCAACATCACTAATTATTTGAGAAACGCAAATCAAAACTACAACAAGGTACTGCCTCATACTGGTCAAAATGTATATAATGGGATATTGCGTGCATGCTAGATCACTTCAGTCATGTCCAATTCTTTGTGACCCTCTGGACTGTAGCTCACCAGGCTCCTCTGTCCATGGGATTCTCCAGGCAAGAAAAGTGGAGTGATTGTCATGCCCTCCTCCAGGGGATCTTCCCAACCCAGGGATCGAAACTACATCTCCTGCAACACCTGCATTGCAGACAGATTCTTTACCCCTGAGCCACTGTGGAAGCATAATGGAATATTACTCAACCATTAAAAAAGAGTAAATAATGCCATCTGAAGCTACATGGATGGACCTAGAGATTACCATACTAAGTGAAATAAGCCAGATAGAGAAAGACAAATACCATATGATATCACTTATATGTGGAATCTAAAATATGAGAAATGAATTTATCTATGAAACAGAAATAGACTTATAGACACAAGAGAACAGGCTTGTGGTTGACAAGGGGAATGGGGGGAGCAAGGAAGGGTTGAATCAGAAGTTTGGGTCAGCAGATGCAAACTAGTATATGTAGGATGGATAAACAATAAGATCCTACTGTATAGCACAGGGAACTATACTCATATCCTGTAATAAACCATAATTTAAAAGACTGTGAAAAAGAATGTATATAACTGAGTCACTTGGCTGTATACCAGAAACTAACACAACATTGTAAATCAACTATACTTCAATTAAAAAAAATAGGTCTTAGAAATAATTTTCTTCTCCAAACTTCCTCTATTTAAATGGAGATTCGGAGAAGAGATTTGACTAGCAGTATACTCCTAACAAGTGTTACTCCTAATCTAACGCCCAGGACTCCTTGAGTCCTCTACTAGCTACAACATGGAGTAAAATCTTCATGAAGTCAGGGGACAGTCTAACAGGAAGCATTACGTAGGCTTAAAACGTAATTAATACCAGGCAGTGTCTGACTTCCCAGGAGGCACTAGTGGTAAAGAACCTGCCTGCCAATGCAGGAGATGGAAGAGATGTGGGTTTGATCCCTGGGTCATGAAGATTCCCTGGAGGAGGGCATGGCAACCCACTCCAGTATTTTTTTCTGGAGAATCCCATGGACAGAGGATCCTGGAGGGCTACAGTCAAAAGAGTCAGTCCTGACTAAAGCGACTTAGCACACAGTGTCTGATTTAACTTCACCCATGGGGTTCATAAGTTTCCTTTTGAATGAACATCTGAGCATGTTCCTGGCTGGGCCTGTGTCTCAGCATCCTCGTTGCAGATTCCCTCCTGGCAACCTGAGATTTCCCTCTCACTTTCCCCACAATTAATTGGCTCAGGACAGAGGAACACCCATTTTCTTGCTCAAGAGGGAGATGGTTGGGCACAGGTAGAATCCACATTCTGCTCAAGTGTTTAGATGCTTATATCTTTCCTTTTCTCCTTTGCTTTTCACTTCTCTTCTTTTCTCAGATATTTGTAATGCCTCACAGATAGCCATTTTGTCTTTTTTGCATTTCTTTTTATTGGTGATGGTGTTGCTCCCTGTCTCCTGTACAATGTCATGAACCTCCGTCATAGTTCATCAGACACTCTGTTTATCAGATCTAGTCCCTTAAATCTATTTCTCACTTCCACTGTATAATCATAAGGAAGCAACAGTTAGAACTGGACATGGAACAACAGACTGGTTCCAAATAGGAAAAGGAGTACATCAAGGCTGTATATTGTCAACCTGCTTATTTAACTTATATGCAGAGTACATCATGAGAAATGCTGGACTGGAGGAAGCACAAGCTGGAACCAAGATTGCTGGGAGAAATATTAATAACCTCAGATATTCAGATGACACCACCTTTATGGCAGAAAGTGAAGAGGAACTAAAAAGCCTCTTGATGAAAGTGAGAGAGGAGAGTGAAAAAGTTGGCTTAAAGCTCAACATTCAGAAAACTAAGATCATGGCATCTGGTCCCATCACTTCATGGGAAATAGATGGGGAAACAGTGGTAACAGTAGCTGACTTTATTTTTTGAGCTCCAAAATCACTGCAGATGGTGACTGCAGCCATGAAATTAAGACACTTATTCCTTGAAAGAAAAGTTATGACCAACCTAGACAGCATATTAAAAAGCAGACTTTACTTTCCCAACAAAGGTCCATCTAGTCAAGGCTATGGTTTTTCCAGTGGTCATGTATGGATGTGAGAGTTGGACTGTAAAAAAAACTGAGTGCAGAAGAATTGATGCTTTTGAACTGTGGTGTTGGAGAAGACTCTTTAGAGTCCCTTGGACTGCAAGGAGATCCAATGAGTCCATCCTAAAGGAGATCAGTCCCGGGTGTTCATTGGAAAGACTGATACTGAAGCTGAAACTTCAATTATTTGGCCACCTCATGTGAAGAGTTGATTCGTTGGAAAAGACCCTAATGCTAGGAGGGATTGGGGGCAGGAGGAGAAGGGGACGACAGAGGATGAGATGGTTGGATGGCATCACCGACTTGATGGACATGGGTTTGGGTAAACTCCGGGAGTTGGTGATGGACAGGGAGGCCTGGTGCACTGCGATTCATGGGGTCGCAAAGAGGCGGACACGACTGAGAGACTGGACTGAACTGAGCAATTTTAGGGAGAAGGAAATGGCAACCCACTCCAGTTTTCTTGCCTAGAGAATCCTGTGGACAGAGGAGCCTGGTGGGCTGCAGTCTATGGAGTCGCACAGAGTTGACATGACTGAAGCGACTTAGCAGCAGCAGCAGCAGAGCAATTTTAAAGTCTGTTTTTGAGAAACTATTTTTGAATGATAAAATGTCTTAATCATAACATCTTGAAGAAAAGAAAAGAAAAAAGAGGCCCAGTGAAGATGTTTTTGTTTTTTTGTTATCTTCTTTCACTGGATGTATGATCCCTATCGAGATATAATTTTGCCCAGAAAGCATAATTTTTTCCTCATACAAGTCAAAAGATAGAAAGATCTATGGGATCAACCAAGCTATTTCTTTTTCTTACACACAGAAACTGTTAGAATCCACATTTGTATGTATGGAAACCAGCCTGGGGATAGGATGGGAAGGAAGAAATTTCCTGGAAGAAGAGGGAAAGTGAGCCTAATTCAGAGAAAACTCCATCACTTACTGTGTTGAGGAGAAAATTAGGTGGGACTCAGTGCAAATTTCATAAAGGTCTAGTGTTAGAGGAAGCAATAAAGTGAGATAGAGCCATATGAAACTATCTGAATTCTTTCTGCTTTTTAAAGGTGTGGTTAATGCTGAAAATTATTTAGAATTCAGAGTAGTGTTTAAAAAACAAGATACTTAAGAAAAAGTAGGAAAGTTGAGTATTAAGCAGAAATTGAATCACATTTCCTAGGGCGGGAGAGAAATAGTTTCTTCTAGTAAAAGGGCCAAGGGTAGAGGATACAGGCAAAGAAGCGGATTGTAGCCCCCTCTCTTCCCCTTCCCTACTCACAAGGGTCCCAATGCAGGCTGAAAACGCAGTAGAGACTTAGAAGATACTTCAATGATCGAGGACTGAAAAGAGGCTCAGTGGGGGTTTAATGAGAAGAAAAATTGACCTGTCAGTTTTATTCCACATTTGAGCAGCTCTAATCATTATTAGGCATTTCCTCCTAATACTGAAATAAAACCTGTCTGTGCATACCTTTATTCACGACTTCTAGTTCTGCCTTCTCGTGTGGTATAGAATAAGTCATGTGTTTCCTCTGAATGACAACTCTTCAAATGTTTAAAGACAGCCAAGTTAAATCTCTATGACCTCCAGTTCATTCTCACCTGTCCCAAGGCATCTTTAATTTTATTCTTCATCTATTCTTCATATGACCTGTTTTATAGATACTTTATTCTCTTGGCTTCTGGAGGCA
Organism: Muntiacus reevesi; assembly: GCF_963930625.1. Taxonomy (NCBI): domain Eukaryota; kingdom Metazoa; phylum Chordata; class Mammalia; order Artiodactyla; family Cervidae; genus Muntiacus; species Muntiacus reevesi. The sequence goes on along the minus strand of NC_089264.1, from coordinate 23,724,109 downwards.
TTACAGTTGGTCAACAAGCTTTTGAAAATGTTGGCCAAAACAAAATATTTAAGATTTAGGAAGCCATTTCAAAATAGTGAGGGATCATCCTTGTCTTGGATGCTGTGCTTCGAATAAACATAAACAAGCTTTCCCTTGAAGTTTGATAGCCACATCTCATCATCAGCTCAATCTGAACTTACATTCAATTAAATACCTAGGTCTTTTTCATGCTGATTTTGTTAAGAAAACCTCCTTCATCCCACTCTTCTGTGGTTAATTGAAAAGTATTATCTTGAAACCTTATTCTGACCCCTATTAAAACTCATTTTATTTGTTCAGCTTAGTGTTCCAGCATGATCTAAGCTTTTTGAATCTTAATTTTTGCCATCAAAAGCATATTTTCTTACAATTGTGGCAGATGCTGATATGATAAACATGCCTTCTTTGCTTAATAGAAATGTCAATTGAAATAATGAGGTTGCATTTTACTTGTTAAATTAGAAAAAAGTGAAAGAATGAGACAGGTATCAGAGGAAGAGCCATTTTCATAAAGTATTAGTAGGAGTATAAACTGATGAAAATATCCCGGAAAGCAATTTAACAATAGGTATCAACATGCCAAAGAATGCATGTTCATTTTTGAAGTGTAATTTCTCTTCTTGGAAGAAATGCAAAGGAATTAATCTGATCAGAGAGAATAGGATATATATTATTTCAATACAATTTAGAATACTGAAAAATTAGAGAATTCTAAATGTATCAGTAGAAGGCTGGTTATATTCTATGTAAGCCATAAAATGAAATATTAAACAAGCAGCAATAGTGATATTTTTATTTGGCTAAATGGGGAAAGAACAGAGTATATATTATATATATATGTATATATATATATATTTTTTTTAAGAGAAGTATGTGTGTGTGTGATGAGACCATAGTGAAATATCTGGAAGGCCATTTTAACAATGATTTTATATTGGTGGTAGAATCACAGATGATTTTTACATTCTTGTTTATGCTATATTATGTAAATTTTCTAAAATGAACAAGTCTTAGTTTTGTAATTAGAAGAAATTCAGTTTTGTACTTGGTGGGGGAGGAAGTATAAGTGAATCCCAGTTCTCCTAACAGCCTACCACAAGAAGTGCCTCTCTAGGATGACACAAATGTTTAGCAAATCGTCAGATCTGCACCAGAGTTACTACTTGCAATAACCGTGTTACTCTAGCCAAAGCCTCTTTGTGTTCTGTAAAGTGGAGTCAATGCCCCTTGGTTTTCATTTTTTGCCCTATTGATTGTGTCTGAGGTTGGGTTCCCTGGAAACGCACTCTGAGGTGGAGGTTTGGCTGCCAGTGCTGGTTGCGGAGCGCTCTCCTCTGGATCCACTTGCATGGACTGTATACGGGACTGAGCAGAGTCAGAGGCTGAGCCGCAGCGCAGTTGCCACCGAGGTCTTCTGTCAATCCTCTGAGGATCGCAGACGCTGAGACCGCCATCCAGATATGTCCTGTACTGAGACAAGGGATCAGCCAGTGCTCTTTGGCCTTTTTTTAAATTATTTTATTTTTAAAGTTTTTATGCAATTTTAAAAAGGTTACTTTCCATTTACAGTTATCACGAAATATCGGTCATATTCCCTGTGTTGTACAATACACGCTTCAGCTTATCTTACACCCAGGAGTTTGTGCCTCTCACTCCCCTATTGTGCTATTGTGTCCCCACCCTGCCCAGCCACTGTTTGTTCTCCAAAGCTGTGAGCTGCTCTGGTCTTGACTGGTCATTGGATGTGGGCTGCCTCACAGGGAACATAAATTTCTGAGAGATAGCGCCCTTTGACCGAGGTCAGTTCTCAAGGAAAGATTCATCTGTAAGTCACGAGCTAACACTCTCAGTGGTTGGAGAGGGGAGTGCCTTTATCCTGAAGGAGAGAATCTGGGTGATGCTCCACAAGATCTACTGCAGAAGGGTACTAGTGCACTCCTGCCCTTTGCCCTAATTATCTTCTTTTTTTTTTTAATGAAAATAATTCTATATTTCCCCTCACCATCCCTTCCTCCTCCATCTCTCCACTTACAGATTTCCATAGTTAAAGCACCTTAATTCAAATATGAATTTTTGAAGGATTGATTGAAGAGTCATACATTAATTCATTATTTATATTTAATGAGTGTTTTCTACTGTGGCAGGCATTGTTCCATATACTGAAAACACTGCAGGGAACAAAATCCCTTTCTCATAGGTCTTCTGCCCACTCTTGGCCATACTTAAATTTTCATGTCCCCCATCATTGCCAAGGCTTTGTCAACGGGCCAGGTTGACAGACTCTTATTTGTACGGTGAATCTCCTCCCTATAAGAAGTGCATTAATCACACATGGATACAGATTTCTGACTGCTTTCCTTAAGAATCAGTGTTTCCTCTTTATAATAGCCAGGACATGGAAGCAACCTAGATGCCCATCAGCAGACGAATGGATAAGGAAGCTGTGGTACATATACACCAGGGAATATTACTCAGCCATTAAAAAGAGTTCATTTGAATCAGTTCTAATGAGATGGATGAAACTGGAGCCCATTATACAGAGTGAAGTAAGCCAGAAAGATAAAGACCAATACAGTTTACTAACACATATATATGGAATTTAGAAAGATGGTAAGGATAACCCTATATGCAAAACAGAAAAAGAGACACAGATATACAGAACAGACTTTTGGACTGTTCTGGGAGAAGGCGAGGGTGGGATGTTTTGAGAGAAGAGCACCGAAACATGTATATTATCTAGGGTGAAACAGATCACCAGCCCAGGTTGGATGCATGAGACAAGTGCTCAGGCCTGGTGCACTGGGAAGACCCAGAGGGATCAGGTAGAGTAAGGGAGGTGGGAGGGGGGATCGGGATGGGGAATACATGTAAATCCATGACTGATTCATGTCAGTGTATGACAAAAACCACTACAATATTGTAAAGTACTTAGCCTCCAACTAATAAAAATAAATGGAAAAAAAAAAAGAAAGAATCAGTGTTTCAAATGTGTCCAGAAACTTTTGAAAGTCACTGCTTAACACTGTGCTGGGAAAGCAGGCAGTTGTCTGATGACTATTCCCTTGTTTTCTATCATCATTTAAATCCAACCTAAAATCTCTCAGATTACTTCCAAGGATGTTCTTCCTGAATGAACAGACTTTAAAATAGCTTTCTTGACTCCTATTTGCTTGGCATCTCTCCTAGATAAGTACGATTTGCTTTCAAGTGTCAGTTTTACAATGAAATTGGGCAAGTAACTTTGTGCTAAGTTCAGTCTTTGAAAAGTAGAGAAGAGTAAAGAAAACTGGTAAGACGATTTCTCTCAGTGGAACAATTCTCACATTTTGAGAAGTAAGGCCACACTATTTCGGATGTGATGAGGAAATAATCTGCCTAGCTATTAAAAAAAAATCCTGTGTGGGAGAAATGAAACCAAGTGGATAGAATGGGAATGTCATATTTTTTCTAGACTTCTTTTTCTTCCTCAAGACTTAGTAAGTAATTAACCATAGAAAATAAATTGTGTTTTTAAGCTTGCAGTTATTTATTTGTGGGTTTTCTTTTGTTGCTTTTAAATAAAAGTTTGGTGATTGAATTCAAACTTTTAAAAACTAACACTGCAGTGTTTATTCTTTCATATAAGGGTGGATAAGGATAATTGGTGTAACTGACAGATATAATTTTGTTGACCATTATCCCTACATTTAGGATTAGAATCTGATTAAGCTCTTGGGAATATTTTGAAAATGACTGATATACTTAGCAAAATGTTCATGCATTCATAGCAATTTTCTCTTAAAAACCAAGTGAAGATCGATGACGACACCCTCTCATGCATTCCTTGGAAAATCTGAACAACATGAGTGAGAACTCACTACCGTCTCCTCATCGAAACTGAGGTCCAGCACGTTGGAAAAAAAAAAAAAACCAAGTGAAAGTTAATTATGTAGACTTATATCCTGACCCACTTTTGTTGATTCAGATTAAGGGCCCTACATGAAACAAAGCATGGTCACAAATCAGGTACTGCTTCTTTTCAATGGAAAATTGTGCTTCCACACTGGTAAAAATCCAAGGCTGGGAATGGTGCCATAAAATATTAAAATAATCAACAATAAAAGGTACACAGCCAATTGCATAAATTTATCAAGGTAAATCTCCCAACTAATCCTCATCCTGAAGTGAAATTCCATTTAAATTCAATTGATCAATATTTTATAAAATTAGTCATTTCCATGCAAGAATATTTGGTATAGAATTAATAATGAGGTTGTTAGTACTTAGATTTATTTGCTCTGGTCATTCTTCAGCTTATCAGCACTTTCCCCCCAGATACTAATAAGAAATGCATCAAGAAAATACCATAGAGACTTAAACTTTTAGCTACCCACATTACCATTATCATCTTTATTGTACCATCATCATTATCAATTTCATCAAAGCACTGCAAAATTCTTCAATAAAAGTGACATTTTGAGAATTTCTAACTGAAAATAAGTGTTTTTTTTGAAACACAAATCAGTTCCAAATCACTTAAATTAAAAGTATTTTTTTGTTCATTAAGTATTTTTTTACATTTGTTATATTATTTCAAGAGTTTGTGACTAAGATATTAAAAGGAAGAAGAATGTTCTTATTAGAGTGGATGAAAAATAATATTAACTGAAAGACTGCCCCTTCAAACTTCTACTTAAAAGCTGGTTCAGTCAGTTTCCTGGATATTAGTGAGGGTCCTCTAAGGTGACAAAGAAGCTATTAATAATCAGCTTGGGGGGAGAGTGGGAAGGGAGGCTCAAGAGGGATGGGATATATGTGTATGTATAGCTGATTCACATTGTTACACAGCAGAAACCAACACAGCATTGAAAAGCAATTATCCTCCAATTAAAAATAAATGTTAAAAAATTACCTTGACAGATGTGTAGAAGCTATTAAAAATGTAATTGCCTCTGTCCTTCCAGGCTTCCATAATAAAATACCATAGACTGGTGACTTACAAACAACAAACATTTTTCACAGTCTGGAGACTGGAAATTCATAATCAGGGTGTCCACATAGTCAGGTTTTTTTTTCTAACCTGTTTAGTAGACAAAGCTAAGAAATACACAACACTCACACACATGTGCACACATAAACACATGCACACATAAACACATACACACTAACATTAAAAAAACCTTACAAGTTCAAAGATTTCAGGGCTTAAATTAAAAGCTATAGGGCTTCTAATTTAACCTCTTCTGTTTTATATTGATATCTCCCTTTCTTCCACCATCAAAATCCCTAGCTCTCAAAGACACAGGGAATAATAGAATTTGAAGATCCCATAATTATTCATTTACTTTATTTCACATAGTGGTCTCAGAATAACAATAATATTACCACAGAAATGTAATTGCTAAGTACAGTTATTTTGAATATGTTTTTTCCTTATCACTCCCTTTATAAGTTGTACCCTTTCTGCATTTTTAAAATCATATGGCCATTACGTACAATATCACCTCCTTCTTTACCTTCATTTTTGCCATAGCTCTATGAACAGTTAATTTTAACCTTATCCACCAGTTCTTATGTTGATATCTCTAGTTATTTTAGTTTTTTGAAGCCTGTTTTCTAGTAGATTACTCAGGAATGACCCATGAGAATAGTCTCTGAGCTCTTGAATGTTGATAATTCCTCTGTATCCTTTTTTGAAAATCTATTTTCTCTGGGTAAAATATCTGTACTTCATATTTTCTTTCCTTAATAATCTTAAACATGTTATTCCATTTTTTTCTGGCATAAAGTGTTGCTTTTGAAAAAGGTTTATTTTTCTTTTGCTTATAAGTAATTTATTCTTTTTGCCTAGATGCTCAAAGGATTATTTCCTTATTTTTAATGTTCTGTAACTTTACTAAAGTGTGTCTTGGGGTGATTGCTTTAATATTATAAAGTGCATGGTATGCACTTTCAAAATATAATTTAAACTAAACTCTATTTTATTTCTGGGATGTGTTCCTGAATTACAGTTTTTTGTATTTATTTTGTCTCCCTTCCGCCTGTTTTAGGGACTCTATTATCACTGTAGATGGTGACTGAAGCCATGAAATTAAAAGACGCTTACTCCTTGGAAGAAAAGTTATGACCAACCTAGACAGCATATTAAAAGCAGAGACATTACTTTGCAAATAAAGGTCCATCTAGTCAAAGCTATGGTTTTTTCAGTAGTCATGTATGAATGTGAGAGTTGGACTGTAAAGGAAGCTGAGCGCCAAAGAATTGATGTTTTTGAACTGTGTTGTTGGAGAAGACTCTTGAGAGTCCCTTGGACTGCAAGGAGATCTAACCAGTCCATCGTAAAGGAGATCAGTCCTGAGTGTTCATTGGAAGGACTGATGCTGAAGCTGAAACTCCAATACTTTGGTCACTTGATGCAAAGAACTGACTCATTTGAAAAGACCCCGATGCTGGGAAAGATCGAAGGTCAGGGAGAAGGGGATGACAGAAGATGAGATGGCTGGATGGCATCACCGACTCGATGGACATGAGTTTGAGTAAACTCTAGGAGTTGGTGATGGACAGGGAGGCCTGGCGTGCTGTGGTCCATGGGGTTGCAAGGAGTTGGACACGACTGAGCGACTGAACTAACCTGACTTTTTTGTCTAACTTCAGTATTTGCCATTTTCTTTTGTCTTTCTTTATATCATTTTAAAATATTTATTTCTCTTTTAGGGCTGCACCGGGTCTTTGTGGCTGCCCTTGGCTTTTTCTAGCTACAGTGAGCGGGGGCTGCTCTCCAGCTGTGGTGCTCAGGCTTCTCCTTGCGGTGGTTTCTCTTGCTGTGGAGCATGGGCTCTAGGCCATGCTGGCTTCAGTAGTTGTGGATTAGTTGTTCCATGGCATGTGGAATCTTCCCAGACCAGGGACTGAACCTGTGCTCCCTGCATTGGCAGGCAGATTCCTAACCACTGGACCAGCAGGGAAGTCCCCCTTTACATCTTTTGATTTTAAAACTTTTCCTATTTTTATCTTCTATCACTCTTAAGGCATTCATTACTATGTAAATTCATTCTTACAACCCTTATTTAGTCATTATTTCTGAATTAATTTTTGCTCTTCTTTTAAATTTTTCCCTCCTAAGCTCTATCTCAGCTTTTCTAATGCTGATTTCATTGTTTTTTCACATCTCTAATCACTGTTATAAAGCTGGTGGGTGTGTGCTAAGTTATTTCAGTCATGCCTGACTTTGCAACTACATGAATTATATAGTACATCAGGCTCCTCTGTCCATGGGATTCTCCAGGAAAGAATACTGGAGTGGGTTGCCATTTCTTCCCCAGGACATCTTCCCAACCCAGGGATTGAAACTGTGTCTTTTATATCTCATGCATTGACAGGCAGGTTCTTTACCACTAGCTCCACCTGTGGTATGTTCAAGTCTTGTGAGAATACTCGTTGATCTGGATGTCTTCTTCCAGTCACCTTTTCTGGGATGAGATAATTCCTTTTCTTTGGGAAGTGACTCTACAACTTGTCAGTCATGCTTGCTTGGGAGCTGCTCTATGTACTTGTTTCTGGTGCTCGTTCAGGCACTCGACTCAAACTGAGTTCATCTCTGTGGGTTTTGATGTTGTCCTTGAATTCGATGTCTTTCTCGTGACTACAGTCAGCCAAGTTTTCTGCCACATGAAGAAAGTTATTCTGCACTCTGTGAGAACAATAGAGTCCAAAATACTAAGAGACACAGACATGAGGATGGAGAAGGAATTCTGACTGCATTCGAGGTTATAGTTATTCCTGATGTCCAGCTAGTTCCATGATTTCTCCCATCTTGGTTATTCTGCTTGATTCCTAAGTAAAATATCTTATTGCTAACTCTCCCTATCTACATAGGTATATTTGAGTTGGAATCTATTAACAGAAAGAATATACCTTAGAATGCTTTCACATGGGTTTTTACATAAGCAATAATCAAACCTGTAATATAATAAACACTTTCAAACCTTGTAAGAACCATTTTTTTTCTTCATTTCTGCAGCATTTTTCAGGGTCTTCATGCTTCATTTTAGAGTATCCTCATTTAAGTTTCTTTCACTCAGCATTCTTATTTCTGCTTCACAGACAACTTTAAATCTTAGAATGGATACACTCTCTCTTCTGCATATATGTATATATATATATATATATACTTTTTCCCCCTGATGTTTAATCTCTTTGTGTTTTCCTTCTATGTTCTACCTGGGCTTTTCAAATTTGCTATTCCACATAATTTTCTTAATTTTCTGCAGTATCTATTCTGCTTTTTACTGTGCCCAAAGCTGATTTTCATTTTTGCTATTGCATTCTTTTCTTATTTCAGCCAACACCCTCTGTAAATCTGCCTTTATGTCAGTGCTTTTGTTTGTAGAGATGCCTGCTCTGGCTTTTGAGAGTCTCTGAGATCTTTGTGAGGACACTGAGACCAAAATTCTTATGTAATTTTGAAGAAAAGAATTTTCAGAGCCATGACCTCCCTGGGTCTTTAGGGAAATCTTTCCTTCTTTCCTTCTCTTCCAAGTGTTTTCTTTCCCTTATGTTTTAGGAGGCTCCATTGTTTATTTTGCTGACTGATTGGGAAAGAGCTATGCAGGATGGCATTTTTCAACCAAGTTTGGTTTCCTTTGTCCCCTTTGTTCACTCCTTCCTTCACTTGGTTCAGGCAACTTTCCTCTTCTCAATCTAAGCCTAAAGGTCAGAATGTAGCATCTTACTTTTCTTCTGTTTGTAGTGCCTGACGGGTATTCATCACATACGGCTGTGCCAGGACTGAAGTGACGCTGTGTTTGGGCTGCACTGGGCAACCAACTGAAGCTCTCTGAACCATGTCATATACAAGGAAACACACCCATCTCAACTGTCCCAGCTCTCTTCTGTCTCTTTTAAGTTTTGTGTGTGTGTGTGTTTTCTTTTTCAAATACAAAACGTCCCTTGGATGCTATCTTAATGTTCCTCTCTACTTCCTACTAACAGAATGGAAAAGTAAAAAGAGAAAAGAGCTGATGAAAGTGATATAAAAGGATGACAGGTCTATGAAAATATTTACTTGCTTGTTTTCCTACAGAATCTAGCCATCATATTCTGGAGTTAGGTATACCAAAGGAACATGAGTCAGAGATTTTGCCTTTTCTTTGGTGAACATCTTTTGCTTTGGGGTCATATAATTAAGACATAAGGTCCCATAATTTGTTTTTCAACTTATCCTTATTGACAATGTATTTAGGGGAAATTGCATGGAAAATTTGGTACAGTTTTTTTTTTCTTTTGCTATTGTCAGTTTTTGTCTCCTTTTATCATCATGAAAGTTTTAATGGGAAATGGAAAAGTAGAAACATCTCGCCTATATTCATCTTCCTTATTAAACCTCATTCAATTTTGAGGAATTGTACTAGTGTTTATGGAGGGCAAAAAAATCTATTAGCAAGTTTAACATGTTTGTATTTTATTGCAAAAGACAAAAAAAAAACAAAAAAAAACAAAAAACAAAAAACAGAGATAGCCTCTGTTCTGGGGCACAGATTCTCTATAGTACAGTGAGGAATAGCATGGACATTGGAATCATATAGATATAGGTTTAAATTTAGGCAACACCACTTTTTGTGACTTTGGGCCATTTCATCCATTCTTAACTTCATTTTGTCACGTGTGAAATGGATGTGATAGCACTTAATTTATAGGGTTACTGTGAGGAAGGTAGTCAGCATTGTGTTTGGTATATCGTAAAAACTCAGAAGTTGATAGCCATGATCAATTATTACAAGTATGACAAAAGATATTATCTTGAATTTCATGAGTGCATGTGAAATTCATAAGCCCTGTAAGCAGGATTATCTTATTCAATACTTTTAGAAAATATTTATGATACACATAAGCCATTATATGAGCTAACATGTAATTATTTTAACAGTATGCCACAAATACTACCAAAAATAATCTTCCTGTGCTATGCACCTAACCCGTATCTGTTAGCATGAAAATATAACCCTAAGCAATTTGTGTAGGAAGTGATTATTTAGTTACTCAATTAGGAAAGTGGCAATTGATTCACACAGAGTAGATGCCTAAGAGAAAATTGTTAACTTTCTTTCCCTACAGGCAAAATGGTCTCTTTTAAGAAAACAACAATTTCCCACATAAGGAAGAAAACAAAAAGTTCTCGATAAAAATAGGAAAACAAGTTTGCACTAGTCGTGTAGAGTTTTGTCAGAGTCCAGCTGAGGAAGGTCAGTCAGAACACCACATGAGTGCATCCAAAAGCAGACCAGCAGAATCCCTGCTCATAGCCAGTGGTCTCAAGGTCACAGAGTTTTGTCCTGCCTTGGCAGGATAGGCATTATGAATCAAAGAACATAATTTGCATCCAAACTGGCATAATTCTGGAAACAGAATATACATATATTCTTGTTAATATCACTAAACCATTTCACATGCCAAGAAAGTTACTAACCATATCCACCTAAAGCCAATTCTTGATTACACAGGAATGAATTGCATAATTTATCACTTATCTGGCTATATTGTTGCTTCTCCTTTTCTTCTTCCTCTGCTGCTCAATCCTTCTACAATCTGTTAATTCCTCACCCAGGGAGTTAGCTCTCTTCTCTAACTGAAGTTTTACTAGTTCACCTCTGATAGTCACTTGTATAAGGTATTTGAAAAAGGAGACATTTGAAACTATAATTTTTAACAGGGTGTTTAAATATGTGAATTTCATTTATTTGACTATTTTCCTTAAAAATAGCAGAAACTGTGTTTTTATTTTAAAACATATCCAGCTTCATGCAGTGTATTGAAAAAGAGAGTAAACGGAAAAAGTTTAGCAAATGCTAAGGATGTGGAATAGAAATGACCATCGATTAGGGAGGAGTGGTTGGTTCAGAGAAAAACTGAATTCTAAGGGAATTCACTGTCTTGGATACAGAGCAAGGTGAACTAGGCAGTTAACACGTGGTTTGATATATGTCTTTAAGAAATTCACAATGTCATCTGCTAGGTGCATGACTCTGGAAAAGTCCCTTTTGATATCTTTGAGTCTCAGCTGGTTAATTGTGAGGTGTGGTTCAAATGTAAACTCTGCCATGTTTACATAGATTCTTCTAATGAGGAGTCTGAGAAAATGCAGGGATTGAAAGTTCAACACAGCACAGGAAATGAGACCTTTGCTTGGAGAAATTAAACATAGTCTTGCAGAACAGGAAAAACTCTGAGTGAAGGGGACCAGGCAGCACAATGTTATGGATAACAGCTTAAACCCCAGAGCTAGACCATCTGGGTTTGAACCCCAGCTCTGCCAATTACCTCGCGTGTTATCTGTGAAACAGGGATGATAATGCTGATGCTTACCTAGTGTGGTTTTAAAGAGTAAACATGCAAAACGCTTTGTGGTTGTTGTTTAGTCGCTAAGTCGTGTCCAACTCTTTGTGACCCCCATGGACTGTAGCCTGCCAAGCTCCTCTGTCCGTGGGATTTTCCAGGCAAGAATACCAGAGTGGGTAACCATTCCCTTCTCCAGGGGATCTTTCTGATCCAGGGATCAAACCCGTGTCTCCTGCACTGCAGGTGCATCCTTTGCCACTGAGCCACCAGGGAAAACCCAGCAAGATGCTTAGTATTAGCCTTAGTATAGCCTTAATACTTATGAAGTAAGTTTTGAGGAGAGAAAAATCAACTCTTAAATAGCCTCAACAGTTTTGTGCTAAGGTCTTTATTTTATATATGTGCACTTATGGTTGACTGTTACTCTAACTTGGATATTATGTGGTCTGAAGAAGAAATGAAAATTAATTAAAAAATCTGTGTTTTAATTTGTGTATAGGATTAAACAATGAACTGGATTAAAAATATATCCACTGTTGACTCTTTATACCAGTCATAGGAGATCTATAGGTTGTGACAACAATCCATCTGAGTTTTAACAGCACAAACTTCCCTAAAGTCTCCAAGAAGGTCCAATAAGAAGAATATTTGGAGGAAGGACATCTGAGTTTCCCATGGTAGGACCAAAACACTCACAATTGTTCACAAAAAAAAGAACACAAAATTGTTCTTTCTGCTTTACCATAAAGTTAGCAGGTCTCAGATAGAGGCATCTGGATTTTGGAATGGGAAGACACGTGGGTCCTGCTGAGTTCAGCTGGGCCCAAGTTAACAGGCAGAAAAAGCAGGGCCTTATCATAAGCTGCTAAGAGATTCAGGCTGTTTGTTCCTGCAACAAAAGTTGACATGTACAGTATTGCTTGGGACAGCTTCCTCTTCCCAACCCTTTAAGGACATGATCTAAATGGTCTAGGGCAATTTGTGATGCCAAAAGAGCACTTTGGTACATTAATTAAACTTTAATGTCTTTAATATCATATCCAGGATGCCCTCATGATGTAAAACTAGTAAATCTAAGCATTTGTTCATTGATATTCTAAATTTGGGGCCCTTTTTGTTTATCTCTTTGAGGAATTGGTAATAGATTTGGGGGACAAGCATCTGTTGTCCTTCTCTACTGATGTTGAAGTACAACATATATTGGTGGTGCTTGAATTATAATAATTTATTTGGAGTAGATGGAATGATAATAACACTTACTTTACATTTCTACAGCTTCTTTGGTCTAAGGCAGTCAAAGAACTCTTCAAACAGTGTCTCACTGATTGCTCTACTTCTTCCACAAGCAGTGAGGTAGCTGTAATTATTGTAGTGTTTGCGAAGTGGAAACATGGGAGCTAGTGAAAGATGATGCTGGGCAATCAAGTATGTGGATGTTTGAAATTACATAGGCAAAGTATCAATGACCAATTACACTTAAAATAATGTCTATAATGTGCTCAGTCCTACTCATTGTGGCCCCATGGACTGTATGTAGCCAACCAGGTTCCTCTGTCCATGGAATTTTCCAGGAAAGAATACTGGAGTGGGTTGCTACTTTCTACTCCATGGGATTTTCCCAACCCAGGGATAGAACACGAGTCTCCTGCATTGGCAGGTAGATTCTTTACCACTAGCGCCACCTGGGAAGCCCCACTTTCTGTTGTAAACTAGGATATATATTACACTACTTTTGGACAAGTGGAGTTCAACTTTATAGTGGAAGAGAGCAGGTTCTTGATCTCATTACAAGACGAAGCATCTATTTTCAACCCTACTATGAATATCCCAATACATTTCCTTCCTTGTAATTTCCTTACATTCTCCGTAAAAGTGATATAATTTGCTTTTTTCTCATTTCACTCATTGGAATTTTTAAAAAGATTTCTTTGTGGTTACATACATGATTCAGTTATTAACATTTAATAGATTAAAGAGAGCAATGTAGAGTCTTGGTTAACATGGTACATATTTCTATCAAAGTAGATTTTTTCCTTGTGAATTACATTTCTTTAGACCCTTAATTATGTTTTCTCTGCTTGATTTATTAGGTTCTGAAGAGACATATTAAAATCCTTCACCGTAATCATGACTGCTGTCAATATTCTGTTCAATCCTTTTCCTTCATTGAAGATCTCAGCACTATTCACTACTCCAGTTCTTTTTCTTGATGATTTCAGCATTCCTGTAGATTAACCATTCAACACCTTTTTCTCTTATTATCAATTATTTTTCATTCCACTTGTCCTCAGCCACCCTGTCAGCCTTCATCAATACTTTTAAAAACTGTTATTACTAGTAATCAAAATGGTTTCAATTTGAAGTGTTCCACATTCTGTCTTACCATTCTTTTACTTCTCATTATTCATCTTGCGTGTTTTTTTTTTTTTTTTTTCCCCTACTTCCCCAGTTTCAGCTCTGTGGTCCTTTACAGTAATCACTCCTTTGTATAAACCTTCATTCCTTTGCTCCATTCTCTCCCCATTTACATGCTGCTTTAAAATTCCAACACTGGTTACATCCAGCTCTGCCTACTCCATGCTTACCAGTGAGCGCTGAAAGTGGCTGGAGAAAACACGTGGGGCTGGCTGGTGTCACTTTCCATTTGTAACCATGCAAGGAACACTGCCACCTTTGCTACATTCCCCAACCATCTAGGAGACTATTTTCGCAATTCCTTTTTGTTGTTTCCTTTGCAGTATCTTTACTCTCCACTTCCCACTTCCTCATTCTCAGCTAATTACATCACTTTTATTTCACTGAGCAAACAGGAGCTCTCAGAAGACACCTCCCACTCTTGTCACTGCCAGGTCTACCCCCTCACCTGCATGGTACCTGTATGTTCTTCCTTGCCTTCTTTTAAAATGATGGATCTCTGCTTCTTTGAAGAGCAACCTCTCGATTTTGTATTCTGTCCTACGTTTATTTTTCTACTCATGGATTTGTTTGCTCTTTTCCAGCAATTCTTTCTCTTTCCTTCTCTCCAGCATCACTAATCTTTTCCTTTTTACCGATCATTCCCATCCACATACATACGGACTGTAAAACTCCCATAAAAACACAAGCCTTTCTCACACTCCCTGCCTCTTCCCTGACCCCCCAAAATACTATGCCCTTTCTCTCCTATCTTGAAATAGTCATCATGTCCAGTGCTCATTCTACATTTGCTCTTGAACCCATTCTTCTAAGACTTTGTTATTCTAGTTCACCAGAACTATTCTTTTAAAATTACTGATGACCTCCATGTTGCCAAATCCAGTGATCGGTCCTTAGTCCCCACCTTCAACTACCTGGCAGCATTTTTATTATAAATAATTGTTCCTTCCTTGAAATACTTCACTTAGCTTCTGGGACACCTCACTCTCCTGATTTTCCTTTACCTCCCTCTCTGTTCCTATTTGTCTCCTTCTGAGCACCCCTCTTCTTTTTCATGCCCAAATGATGGAGTGCTCCAGGGCTTGGGGCTATTTATCATCTCTGTATACAAGATTTTTCTGGTTTTCTCAATGGAGCGTGTTACAAGTCTTTATATATTGACAACTCCTGAGTTAATCTCTCAAGTCTTGGCTTTCCCCCTGAGCTGAAGGCTTATAAATCAACTTTCTGCCCTTTAGATGTCTAATAGGTATTTCAAACAGAATTCTTGGTTTTTCTGTTCACATCTGCTGCTCTCTTAGTCTTCCATCTCTGTGACACTATCACAACTAATTATCTATGCCAAAAATCCAGGGGGTTATCTTTGATTTCTCTCTTTTCCTCATACTCCACATCTATCATATTTTTTTTTCTCTTTCAATCTGCTTTTAATTTTTTTTCAATTTCTTATACAGTTTTTAAAGGTTACTTTTGATTTATATTTATTACAAAATATTGGCTGTATTCTCTGTGCTGTACAATACATCCTTGAGCTTATCTTCCTTCCAAAAGTTTGTGCCTCTCACTTCCCCACTGCCCCCTCCTTTGCTCTCCCCACTAGATGTTTCCCTACATCTGTGAGTCTGCTTCTTTTGCTTATACTCACTAGTCTGTTGTATTTTTTAGATTCTACAAATAAGTGATACACAGTATAAGTCTCTGTTCATGACAATTCACTTACCATAATGCCCTCCAAGTCCATCCCTGTGGCTGCAGATGGCAAAACCAATCTCTTGTCTTTAAAATATAACCCAGATGCGGTTACTTCTTAGCACTTCAACAGGTCTGAAACACCACCATCTCTCTTTTTGATGCCTACCAAACTCTTGGAACTCCTCTCCTTAGATTTCACTTTTCTCTCCCTTCAGTCAGTTCTCTAGAACAGCAGTAGGAGTGGTCTTTTACAGATAATAACTGCTTAAAATCTTCCAGTGATTTGCAGTTTTCTTAAGGAGAAAAGTTCCCCTTAAGTGACTCACAAGGCCTCCCTGGTCTGGCCCTGACTCCCCTCCAGGCATGTCCTGCTCTGCGCAGGGGTCAGTTCCAACCACACCACCTTTCTCACAGCTCTTTGAACCCTGAAGACTTGCTCCTGCCTTGGGGTCTTCACGCTAGCTCCTCACACTTTCTGCAGTGTGCTGCCTCCAGAGCCCCACCCTGCCCTCCAGCTTTATCTGACTCTTTGCTTAAATAGCACTTTTTAAGAGCCAGCCCCCTGCCCCTTTTATAGCTCTTTTTTTAAAATATTTTTTTTAATGTCAACCATTTTTACAGTCTGTTGAATTTGTTACAATATTGATTCTGTTTTATGGGTTTTGGTTTTTCAACTGTGAGGCATGTGGGATCTAAGCTCCCCCACCAGAGATTAAACCCTCACTCCCTACATTGGAGGGCAGAATCTTAACCCGGTGGACCTCCAGGGAAGTCCCAAGAAAGACCCTCTGTGATAATCATTTCCTAAATAATTTTCAGTACCATCCTCTCATCTCTCATCTTGCTTTATTATATATTTATTTGTTTATTGATTATTTCCTTCTATGCTGAAATATAACAAGTGCTAATGATTGTGAGAAATGTGTCCATCACGTGAGAATCAATCTAGTCACTGGTGTCTCTCTACTGAGTAATGCTTAGCAGATTGCAGATACCCAGTAGACATTTGTTGAATGACTATATGCATGGGTTATTTTTTGCCTATAAACATCATTGTGTCCTCTTTGTATTGTAAATTTTATAATTAAAAAATTTCCTTTGTTTCAGCTAATGTACTGCTTATGACTTCAATATTATGCTGCCTGTTCTCTTTTTATTTACAGTGGATCACTCAACCTTGGTGCCTCTTTTTATTTATTAACTTTTATTCAAAGTGATATCTTCTATTTCATTGCTGATTTGCCAGGTTCAGATCAAATTGTTCCATGGGAATAGTGGTTTAGCAGTGGCTAACCTCCATCAACAGCTGTAATTCTTTAGATCCGGTGTTTTTCTTGAAGTAAACCTCTTGGGTAAGAGTCTTCTCCTAGGGCCTGACTGGCTGTGGGGTGAGGAAAAAGGCTGTAATCGGTAGGCCCTCCTCATTTGCTTTTATGAAGTTCAAATATTATTTGTGTGCAAGGATCGAAGGTGGGTAGAGATGGTTACCTTAAGTCACATTGCCAGTAGATGAGCATGTTTTTCAGTCGCCAAGTCATGTCCGACTCTTTATGACCCCATGGACTGCAGCAGGCCAGGCTTCCTTGTCTTTCACTATCTCCTGGAGCTTGCTCAAACTCATGTCCATCAAGTCGGTGATGCCATCCAGTCATCTCATCTTTTGCCTCCCCCTTCTCCTTTTCCCTTCAATCTTTTCCAGCATCAAGGTCTTTTCTAATGAATGGGCTTTTTGCATCAGGGGACCAAAGTACTGGAGCTTCAGCTTCAGCATCAGTTCTTCCAGTGAGTGTTCAGGGTTGATTTCCTTTAGGATGGACTGATTTGATCTCCTTGCAGTCCAAAGGACTGTTAAGAGTCTTCTCCAGTACCATTGGTAGCCCTAAAAGGTTGATCTGAGGGGAACATTATTCACTAAACTCATTTATGAATGGATCCTAGTATTGAATGACAGAACATGGTAGAAGTCTGGGTGTAATTTACCCATTTACCATGAATCCTATGGTTGAACTCCTCTGTCAAAATCATTTTCACAGCAGTTATTCTAAGCTGGGACCAAGACTGTCATTTCTCTCTCATTTTAACCCTTAATATTTCTGTCCGAGGCCCATCTGCCCTCATCGCTGAATGGGGAATGTCAGGCAGCTGCAAACAATACAAGACTACAGAGCATTCATACCCAGCTGGTGACGCACCCAATATGAAGATCTTTGAAAATTGCCTCACATGCATACAGTCATGGGGCACTTTCTCACGTCATCAACCCTAAGTCAGTTGCCGATAATCTAAAACCAATTCCTCACTTTTCTAGACAAGTGTGTCATTCATCTTAATGTTTTTCTTAACAAAAGCAACTAAGCTGCTAATCATCCTTGGTCAGGTTAATAAAGCAATAAAAGAAATAAAAATCAGAAGTGGCCAACTGGGGATTTTTTATCCCACTTAAATCTTATTATAAATTTACTACTTGAAAAAATTCAAGTGTGATACATTGGTAGGTAGGGAAGGTCCAATTTTGATCATCAGATCCAATAATGAGAGTAGATTCTGAGATATAACTACTGATTGTGTTTATTTATTTAATGAGGGCTGTGTAAACTCAAGCCAACTAGTCACTGAAGCTTGTCTAACTGAGCTTCACACAATCAATTCAATTTTCTTGAACTTTTATATTTTAGGGAACTTGCTGATTAAGTTACTATTCTCCTCTGCATATTGGGAATATAATAAACAAATAAAAACAAAATCCTCAGATTAAATGAAAAAGGTTAAGAGCTGGGGAGGACTTACTGCCCCTGTTCTGATAGTTAGGTTCTCTACCTGGCCAATTCGTCAACTTTTTGAGCACTTCCTAAATATTCCCTCACTTGTTTACCCACTTACACATTCATTCATTTTTGCTGGGTAACTTCTATGTGTTAACAACTGTTCTAAGATCTGAGGATAGGTCAGTGAACAAAATAGATACCTTTTTGCCCTATGGGGCATTCCTTTTATTAAGGGGAACCAGTATTTTAAAAATAAGCAGTCATGTAAAATAATGTCAGTTTGTGAAAACTGCTACAGGGAAAAATAAAACTAAACTCAGTGGGTAATCCATCTCACTGTAAAAGAGAGAAAACCTTTTGCTCTTCAGCTATGTGATTATTAGTGTGACATCCCACTTGAAAGATATTCCATCTGTCTTGTTGATAAACTGAAAGCTTTGGTTTCTTTTTTGTTTGTTTGTTTTTCAGGACAATGGTTTCATGAGAGATTACCCAGAATGTCCCGAGGTTCTTATTAAAAACTCAGATTCCTGGGTGCCACCCATAAGACCATATTAAACAGATTATTAAACCATAATCTCAAGGGATCAGGCCTGAACTTGTGTGCCTTTGAGCGAGTATATTGGCTAACTGGATATGCTGCCAGGACGGGAGTTACTGCAGCTACAAAAGGAAAGAGAAGGACATTAGGCAGCCATTCTCTTTATTATTGGCACATGGAGGAATCTGTTAGGAGCAAGTATAGACAGATTGTGACTTTTACTGACTTTTCCTCATGCTTAGTCTCTGGAGGCAGGAAAAGGTCAGAACCAGTTTCATGACCTCAATATAGAGCCTTGGTTACCGAGGCTCCTGTAGCCCCTCAATATTACTTTGAGGTCAAACCAGGCAGGTGTTTTGATGGATCGGGTAGCAATTTACAGTTGGACACGACTGTGATGTGATTTGATCTTCTAACTGTCTGTACTGGATACACAAGGATTTGACTCTTAGATGAGCTGTATGTGTGTACCCATGAAACAGAGAATAAAAAGATAATCACTCATATATGTGACATTGTCACATACTATCAGAACTGTAGTGCCTTCATAGACAAGACATGGACCAAAGCTTCAAAAAGGACAGGTGATAATAGTTTTGTTGGTGGTGTTGCTTTTTAGTTTATTTTTAGTTGGGGGATAATTGCTTTACCGTATTGTGTTGGTTTCTGCCATATATCAACATGAATCACTTAGAGTTTATGTATATCCTCTCCCTCCTAAACCTCCCTCCCACCTCCCGCCACCTCCCACCTCTCTAGGTTGTCACAGAGCACTGGATTTGAGATCCCTGCATCATGCAGCAAATTCCCACCAGCTGTCTAATTTTACATATGGTAATGGATATGTTTCAATGTTACTCTCTCAGTTCGTCCCACCCTCTCCTTCCCCCCACCCCCTGCACCCACCATGTCCACATATTTCTTCTTTATGTTTGCAATCATAATTTTTGACTGATGTGCCTCAATTTTTAATGGGACTTTGGACAATAATCCTGCATAGAGCAAGTAAATTTGTTAATTACCTAGTGTATTATTTGTGATCAGTAAGCCTCAGAGGACACATCAGGAGGTTATATTGCTTGAGGTTAAAGATTATGTTAGGATTTCCCTGGTGACTCAGATGGTAAAGTGTCTGCCTACATTGCGGGAGACCCAGGTTTGATCCCTAGGTCGAGAAGATCCTCTGGAGAAGGAAATGGCAACCCATTCCAGTCCTCTTGCCTGGAAAATCCCATGGACTGAGGAGCGTGGTAGGCCCATGGGGTTGCAAAGAGTTGGACACGACTGAGCAACTTCCCTTCCCTTCAAAGATTATGTGGGGCTTCTAGTGATTGTGGTTATGTTCTGTGGTGGTGGCATTGCAAATCTGCCTTCATATTGATAAGTTACCTGAGGAGCTTAAGAAAATCTCCCTCACCTCCAGATATTCTGAATTGTTCTGAGGCAGAGTCTAGGCAGTTGATTAAAAAAATGAAAGAAAGAAAAAAAGCTTCCTAAGTGAATCTAAAGTGTGGTCCAAGTAGAGGGTTACTCTTCTGTGATGCCTTGATCTTCATGGATCTTCACACAGGACCAGGCCTCGTATGTTCTCATTCATTTCATCTTTTTTTCCAGTTTTCACATTTAACCGGAAGCAAAGCACGTATTAGCCACATCTAGATACTTGTCAGGGAATGGACCCTTGAATTCACAACCACTCAGAACCTCTTGTCTATCAGAAGTTGACTTTAAAAATATTATTGAAAATTATTCAATAAAACCTCACTGGGTTTCAGATAAGGGGAAAAAAAGCCCTCATAAGTATTACTAGAAAACAAGCAATCACTAGTATCTAGTTTTTAACCACTAGCAGAACTTCTTATTTATTATAAACTCTCTTGTCTTTTTTATTCGATTCTATGTATTATCTTGCAGTACTAAAAAATTTTTTTGACATACAAAAATCCCCTAGCAATACACTTCAATGACAAACTTTTAAAAACAGGGACTGTATCTTTTATGTCTCTAGTCTTTTATCTTTTATATTTCCTCAGGATACAAATACCAGGAATCTAGTAGGTGTTTAATAAATATTTTTAAAAGAATGAATAAATCAGTGAGTGAACAATTGATCCTTGTGTCTCAGGTGACAATATTAATTGTACCACCAAGGAATGATAAATATCTTAGGAACATTTTTTAGGAATTTTAAGTACAAAAATAAAAGCAATTACCATAAACTGTATTAAAAAGTAAAATCAATCCTGCTAATGACATCCTTCCCTTGGTAGAACCTTCTTCGTCTTCATTCTGCTGAGTATTCTGGGCTCCATACTTTCAGCAAGTGCGTAGCTAAGTGAGAACTTGTATGCCTGCTTAGCAGGAGTGATGGATGGCAATTTATCAGTTTCTTCCTATATTGGTGGCTGAAACTTATGGCTCTCAGCACTTGCCAGTTGCTGGTGATTGATGGGTTTGTTTACTACTTCTTCCTTTGGTCTGGAGGGAGATACTGAGTGGGGTTTCTGCCAGCACTCTGGAAGGTTTGGCTCAGTCCCAGAGCCAAGAGCTCTGCAGCCCAAGCTGTGTTTATACCACAGAAGCCCTTGGGCTTTTTTGGATTTTAATCACTTTCCTAACAGATGTATTTCTGTTAGGATGGACCAGGCATTGAAACTTGCACTCTGCTCATTAAAACTTAAACTCTCTGGTTATAAGGCAGTGTTTATATGTTTATTTTTTGCCTCCAACAGAGAAATTAAATGGAAAACGTTTCTTTCAATCTGATTGCTATTTTCACTGTTGTATTTCTGACCAAAATTAAAGAGACTACTGAACTGTAATGTCAGATTATTAATAACCCCTTTTTGCTTGAACAAGAGGGTTAAATAGAAACAAATATGTATGATACTAGTAAATTCCCTGTGCATACAAGCATATATAAATTAGCATGCTGCTCGCTGTCTGTGAGAAAGGAAAATGCATGTGTGTGTGTACGTGAATAATTATGCTTTACACACACAAGCAACATGTCTTTACTTTTCATTTTCTGACAAGGTCCATAGTGTGTTAATTGCAAACATGGGCTTTCACACGAAAATAGGAGTTACTTTTAATTTCATAGAGCTGTCCTGTGAAAAAGGAGGGTGGGAAATCAAGCCAAAATTAGTAAAATGATTTCTGTATTTTTTTACTGACAGAAACCATCGTATACACAGCTTGATAATTGACTTGCATGGCTTTGTTTGCCTGACAGCCTCTCTCTCTTTTTTATTTCTCCTGTTTTGCTTATTGCCTTCTCTGAAAAGCCCATGGAAACCAGATCTGGTGTTTTTATTGTGTTGAAATGATTCTGGTAAAAACAGGTTCTAAATAAACACGACAGGTGTCAAGAAAAGCAGCTGGATCTGGTTTAGATGTCTAACAGATGGGAAAACATTAAACTGGAAATGGAAGGAAAGAACCTTGGACTGTCTGATACACACACCATTGTGACTGTGAGTTTTTGACCATTTCCAAGAGCTGCTAGCCCCCGCCTTCATCAAACTGTGACATTGAGTTGGAAGTAAAAAATGACAAGAGAATTAAACTGAAGAGCCATGTCCCTAAGAAGGACAGAAGAGGAAGGGTGAGGCTATATCTAGCTGAAGCAAAATTTTCATTAGAAATATACAGTTCTTTCCTGAATAGCTCTTTGGTGAATAAAGATTCTTTATAATAAAATTGCTTGTGCTATAATAAGTAACAGATAAAATCCGTAAATTGTATAAAGCAATGTTGTTGTTTCCTATCCTGTAACTTCTGATTCTTCAGGCCATATGAGTCAGGACTTGAAAACTGGTAACAATAACAAGTTATTTCACTAGCTCTAGTCTTTGCAGAATCTCCTTATATCCCAGTGTTTATAGAAAAGTCCAAGGCATGTTTTGTTTAAGTTCACCAAGACACCTTTTTTTAGCTTTACCATTTCTTTGGTTTTTGCTCTTATTACTAACTTCCTGCAGTGCCTCAATAAGTCTTGTGAGAATGCCCTTCAGGTGTTACCACTATTAACAGTGTGTGCATGAGTCAATACACTGGGATTCTGTTGGGTGTAAGCGACAGAAACCCAGTTTAATTTCACTTTGATTGATTAGCTGATGAAATTCAATGGCAGGACAGCAGCTGTTTCAGGAGCAAGGGGAGTCAAGGAATCCAACTCTGCCAGGAGTCTCCCTCTAGTTTTTCACATTTTTGCCTTCCTTTGCTTTCTCCTTATCTTTAGCCTGGTGGCTCAGCTGATAAAGGATCCACCTGCAATGCAGGAGACCTGGGTTCGATCCCTGGGTTGGGAAGATTCCCTGGAGCGGGGAATGGCCACCCCACTCCAGTATTCTTGCCTGGAGAATTTCACGGACAGAGGAACCTTGCGGGCCACAGTCCATGGGGTCACAAAGAGTCCGACTCTATTGAGCGACTAACACTTTCATTTTCTTATCTTCAGACTAGCTTACTATTATTCTCCATGTCACATGTTGAGAGTTTCTTATCTTTGTAGTTTGTTATCCAGGCACAGCAAAGAGACTGCCAACCCTCTTAATTCTAGAACTAAGAATTGGCTTGTCTCAGTGTGGGTCAGGGGACCCTAAACTGGATCAATTAACTGTGGCAGTGGAGGAATAATATGATGATGGGCTCAGCTTGAGGTAGGGCCCCATTCCTGGGTCATCAGTGGTGGTCAGGGAGCAAGCTAACACAACTGCTGAACAACATGTGGCCAGAAGTCATGTCTGACTTCCACACTGCTGCATCTGGGGCATTTAGCATAGACCTCCTTACTAGTAGGTATTTTTTAAATTGTAAAATGAATGGATTGTGTGTGTGTGTAGCACAGAGAGGTGGGGGGCAGGGATATGAAAGGGTTTCCCTGACAGGAGATCGACCAAGATGGTGGAGTAGAAAAACTCTGAGCAAACATCCTCTTACAGGCACACCAAAATCACAGCTACCTGCAGAACAGCCATTAGCAAAAAGGCTAGAACTTACCAGAAAAAATCTACAGTTAAAGACATTCGGAAGGAACCAGAGCCAGGAGGGTAGGAGGGGCAGAGTTGTGATACAGTTGAGTCTCATCCCCTGGGGTGGGAGTAGCGGGGGCTGCTGACCCACAGACTGGAGGCAAACCACACTGCAGAGGTTCTCCTGTAGGGATGAGAGTTCCGAGCCTCATGTCAGGCTCCCCACTCCAAGGGTCCTGCACCAGGAAGAAATTTGGATTTGAAAGCCAATAGGGCTTATTTTTGGAGCTTCCCAGGTGGTGCTAGTGGCAAAGAACCCACTTACCAATGCAGGAGACACAGGTTAGATCCTGGGGTTGGAAAGGTGCCCTGGAGGAGGGCATGCCAACCCTCTGAAACATGACTGAAGCGACTTAATACTCACGCATGCACTTACTTTTAAAGAAATCTGAATCTAGTACCAACACAATATCAAAAATCTTGAAAAATAGAGAAAAGATAAAAAATTACAAATGTTCACCACCTTAATGGAAAAATGTTCAACATTTTGTATATATAATAATTTCTTTCTGTTTTTTTCCCCTAAACATAGTTTTTAAAAATGACAACAAATATAAAATAGCTTTAATCACTTGGGTACTTCTAATCTCGATTGTTTTACTTATTCTTGTGTATGCCTTTTATACATCCTGGCATGGTCTTCATAACCAGTTGATACATTTTTAACATAAATTAAGTTAGTATTTAATTATGTTTGCACCCCATGATCCAGAATGCTTCTATCTTTGATTTTAACTTCGGATAATAAAGCTTCTAACAATGGAATCCATTTTTAGAAAAATCCTCTTTAATAATAGATGTCATGCCACAGTCAGTTTGGAGCTCAGAGATACCCTGATAACTGAATAGGGTCATAAGATGGAAGAGTCATGCTGTTTGCAATTGTCCCAAACACTCATCCATCAAAAACTTCAGTAGGATAGTTATATAATCTAATGAAAGGGAAAAGGAGAGAGGAAACACTGTATTTCATTTAAGATACATGGCCTTAACAGTTTATGAATTGAGAGAAAATTTGCTGCTCAATGGATATTTTGAGGCTTAGTTTCATCTCTCACTCTATTTTTTTTAATGTTTATTCCTCAAATCTCAAAATACTTAGGTAATTTCCTTTTCGTTGATCATCTGGGTAGAAAGGACAGCATTTCACAATCTCAGCATGCAGAAAGTAAATTAGAGAATTAAACCACTTTCCAGGTATTTCAAGTTAACTTCCAATCCTAGTTCCCCAAACAAATGAAACCCCTGGAATAATTTCCTACTGTCTCAATTATCTGACTCTTTCAGGTGAATATGGATTATTTTGACCTGGATTGTTTTGCAGTTGCTCTGTTGGTACACATCTATTTGCCTAAGAGATGGAAGTATATCTATCACTGCAAAGGTCTGAAATAATTACTTTAGAAATATATTGTGACCTTCAGTAAAAGACTGGTTTTCCAAATTGTCTATTTTGAAAGAATTCCAGAAAACACCATCGAATACTTACTGTGGGTTAATTCTGGAACTCTGCTTGCTGCAGGTTTAGGTGTGACAAGCATCAGGTCTGTAGCACAGAACGCCATCCTCCAAAGCTGGGGAGGGCCTGATGGGAAACCTTGGGAATATGCTGAATCCTATGGGATCAGTCCTAAAGGAAATCAGTCCTGAATATTCATTGGAAGGACTGATGCTGAAGCTGAAGCTGAAGCTCCAATCCTTTGGCCACCTGATGCAAAGAACTGACTCATTGGAAAAGGCGCTGATGCTGGGAGAGATTGAAGGCAGGAGGAGAAGGGGATGACAGAGGATGAGATGGTCAGATGGCCTCACTGACTCGATGGACATGAGTTTGAGCAAGCTCCAGGAGATGGTGAAGGACAGGAGAGCCTGGAGAGCTGCAGTCCATGGGGTTGCAAAGAGTCGAATACGACTGAGCGACTGAACTGAACTGATGGGATTAATCATATCTGGGTGGCCAGTGTCCCCAGAAAGCAAGGGACAGGCTGTGGAGGAAAGCTCTTTGCTTTTTCTTCTTCTTTTTTTTTTTTTTTGCAATGTGCAAAAAACCTTCAGTATATTAGATAGCAAGTTTATTATATTCTATTTGCATCCAATAACAATTTTAAATAGAATTTATATGAAACTAGTAATTTGAGAGGTTCACTATTTTGGTTGTGGATTTGATTACTCTTTCCTTTTTCTTCATTCTACCTGCCAAATTAACTTCTAATTTTGGGTGGTAGAGGAGGTTGAGTTGACATTATGTGTTTTGAAGGGTCTCTGTGGTCCTAACAGCTGTAACTGTGTCTTTAGAGGAGGGTCAGAGTGAAAGGAGTGGTGGGTCCTCTTGTTGTGGGGAGAACCCCATCAAGAAACAGTGAGGGGAGTGTTCCAGTTTCAGATGTGGCCACTTCATGTATCTGGAGTGAATATTTTATTTTGTGAATATCTTATATTTAAATGTCTGAATGCTTGGTGACATTTAAGTCAATAGTTTCAAACTTTTTGGTCTTAGAGCTACTTCACTCTTTTAAAAATTACTGAAATTTTTAAAGAGTTGTTGCATACGTGGCTTATAACTATGAATGTACTGTGCTTATTTGTTTAGTCGTGTCTAACTCTTTGCGATCCCATGGACTGTAGCCCTCCAGGCTCCTCTGTCCATGGGGATTCTCCAGACAAGAATACTGGAGTGGGTTGCCATGCCCTCCTTCAGGGGATCTTCCTGACTCAGGAATCGAACCAGGGTCTTCTGCATTGCATGCAGATTCTTTACCAACTGAGCTATCAGGGAAGCCCTATAACTATGAATATCACTGTTTAGAAATTGAAGCTGAGAAATTAGGTTCACTTAAGATTCTAAAATAATAAACCAGTTACATGTAATGTAAACAACATTTTTACTAAAATTATTCATCTTTTTAAAAATAAAAAAGACAGTACAGCGAGAAGAGTGACAATGTTTCAGTTTTGAAATTTCTCATACTTAGTATGTGATGGATTTTCAAATCTCTTTCTGAATCCAATCTGTTGCAATATGTTATTCTGGTTGAAGTATGTATGGATATGTAGTTTGGAAAGGTTGTTTCAACAGCCTTAAAAAGGTCATTATGAGCAATCTTTTGATATTACATCACAGCTAGGCAACTGGTAGTTCTTAAAGGTTAGTTATGATGTGGAAGCTGAAGCCATATCAATGAAATTTTTGTGTGCTGTTGTGTTTGAATCCTTTTGTCTATCTTGCAATGAGACTGAATCTTTTAATTGTGTTTGGTTTTATAACATCATGCATCAGTTACTTGGAAAATATTGGTTCACTGAGCTATGCATATTTTCCAAATGTTAATACTTTTTATTTACCATTCTATATGATGAACTCACATTCATTAATATCACCCCAGATCCCATAGAAGGTGAAAATGAAGTGAAAGTGAAAGTTGTTCACTTGTGTCCGCCTCTTTGCGAGTCCATGAACTATACAGTCTATGGAATTCTCCAGGCCAGGATACTGGAGTGGGTAGCCTTTCCCTTCTCCAGGGGATCTTCCCAACCCAGGGATCGAACCCACGTCTCTCACATTGCAGGCGGATTTTTTACCAGCTGAGCCACAAGGGAAGCCGAGAATAGTGGAGTGGGTAGCCTAACCCTTCTCCAGCTGATCTTCCTGACCCAGGAATCAAACTGGGTGTCCTGCACTGCAGGCAGATTCTGTACCAGCTGAGCTATCAGGGAATCCCTCCTGTAGAAAAGCCTCGCAGTATTTCAAAACTGTCAACCTGTGTTGGGTCTGAATTTTTCAAACTGCTAATTTTTGTTGAAAGCTTAAAATCAAGCATTGGCAACAGATTCAATTAGTTGTTTTCCTTAAAGTAACAAGGTAACATTGTTCTTTTTTGAGAAGATATCTGCCAACACCAAAGTCTGAATAATCCCAATCAGTATTGTCAGCTCATCTTTCAAGTAAAAATAATTTTCTATGAAAAGAGCAGCTATTTCAGGTTACAACTCAGACAATGGCCCAAGTACTTTTCCTTGAGATCAACATGGTGTGCTTTAAAAGTTGGTAAGAAAATACAAAATAAGAAAAAAAAAAAGTTGGTAAGAGAGTCAATCTTAAAAGTTCTCATCATAAGAAAAAAATTAGTAATTCTGTGTGATAATGGATGTAAAGACTAATTGTGGTGCCCATTTAGCAATTTATAAAAAAATTGGCTCATTATGCTGTACACCTAAAACTGATACATGTCATATATATCAACAACAAAAACAAGTGCTTTAATTGTGTGTCCCATTTCTGCACACAGAATATTAAAGATATGTAATTAGGGCTTGAATTTAAAAAAAAAAAAATTTTTTATTCCAGTAATTTACTTCTTCCTAATTGTAGACGATGAAATGAGGCTCTGAGATCACAGCACTGATCAGGGACACAGTCAGGATTTAAATGGAGAGCTGATGATTTAGAGCTTCTATCATCTCCCCTTGTTGCTCTCCTCCCTGTGAGAGAGCTGCAGAGACATGCTGCCCACTTCCTGCTGCTGCTAAGTCATGTCCGACTCTGTGCGACCCCATAGACGGCAGCCCACCAGGCTCCCCCATCCCTGGGATTCTCCAGGCAAGAACACTGGAGTGGGTTGCCATTTCCTTCTCCAGCGCATGAAAGTGAAAAGTGAAAGTGAAGTCGCTTGGTCATGTCTGACTCTTCGCTACCCCATGGACTGTAGCCTACCAGGCTCCTCCTACATTCTCCCAAACTAGGAAACAAGATGTAACAGCATCACCCAGGTATTTCCAGTCACTTGGCAGAGAATCTGCATTTCTCTAGTCTTCCCAGCCAGCAAGACAACCACCCTGGATGTCACCCCCACTGCAGCCATCAACGCGGCCACCACCACAGCTGAGCTCTGGGTCCCAGAGGAGGTAAGGGGTTCAGGGGCTTGGCTCCTGAGTAATGGAGCTGTGAGCAAGGTGACACCGGCCAGGGCTGTTCTCAAGTTCTTTATTGTGGCGCTGATTGCATACCTCTTGTGGAAGAGAATCAAAGGTAAGAGGTCTGGAACCCCCAGGCTCTCCCCAAGATTCCCAGCTGGGTGTTTCTCAGAACCCTCCTGCATCAGAGTGTCCAAGGGTACTCAGTAAAAATGCAGAGCCCTGCAGGACCAGAGGTCTGGGCTTGGGAATCTGCATTTTAACTCCTCAGGTGCTATTTGCGTGTCATCAAGTTTGGGGACCACGTCTCAAGACCAATCCTTCTCCATAAACCTGATCATTTTCGAGTTCTTGTCTCCTGACTTAATTATTTCTTCTGAGTCTCACCTTTGGTTCATGAGGAGGGAGGGCCTGCCCTGGGAAACATAAGCAAGAGCAGAAGGGACAGGAAGGTGGCTCCACTCAGCAAGCACTGGCTGGACACCCATTTTCCAGGGCGTGGCTTGTAGCCGGAAATGCAAAAGTAAATAAAATACAGGCCCTGCCCTCAAGGAACTGGGGGGTGGGAGGATGGGGGCAGGGGGTCAGTTGCCGCAAGGGCTAATGCCTGATGCTGGGAAAGACTGAAGGCAAAAGGAGAAGAGAACAACAGGGGATGAGATGGCTGGATGGCATCACCAACTCAAGAGACATGAGCCTGAGCAAACTCCAGGGGACAGAGAAAGACAGGGAAGCCCAGCGTGCTGCAATCCAGGTGGTCACAAAGAATCAGTCACAACTCAGCCTCTGAGCAACAACAACAGTAGGTTGGGCAGAAGAAGGGATAATCAAGGAGGACTTCTCAGAGGAAGTGATACCTGCAAAAACTATCAAAGAACGGAAAATAATTTGCCAGCAGGTGAGGGTTGTATGAAAGTCACTGTTCTTCCAGAGAAAGGAAAGTACTCTGGGAACTCAAAGTAGCTTGGGACTGTGGAGGAGCCAGGAGGTGAGAGAAGACCTTGGAAACCACACCCCAGAACAGAGAAGTGGTTAAGGCTTGAATATTTTAAAATTAACATTTCTTTTGCTTCATGAAGAGCATCAGTGAGTGAAACTGCCATTCACATTACTATCATCATCATTAGTATTTTTATTTCAAGAACACTATTAGCTCATCGGTGCCATTACCTTGATTTGTGCTTAAGCACTAATGGTTTCTCCTGTTATTACTTTTCACCATCAATACAAATGCCGGTACTGTGGGAAAAGATACTAGCGTCATAGTATTGCTATGAAAAATATCTATGATCTCATAGACTCCCTGAAAATATCTCAGGGATTTCCAGGGGTCTGGGTACCACACTTTTAGAACCACTTATCTAGATCCTCAACTGATTTTTAAAATATTTTTGCATAGTATAGAAGCAGTGAAAATATAGATTAAGTGAAAAAAATTGGGGCTGTGAAATTTTAATGATTTTACAGATTATAGGTTTTCACAAGAATTTTCATTTTACAAGAAATAGCAATATATTTCCCACTGTACAAAAATAACTTCCAGAAGTCAAAAGCAATGTCTTCTCAAATTTATGTTAGAAAATGATTAAAAACATCAACAAATATTTTTAAATACTATTGCTAAGTTATATAGAAATGAGAAAGTTTAGAAGTGATAAATATATAGATATACTTTGTTGTTAATTTTTATTTGATAAATTTATACCCCCTTTGCCCATTTCTCCTGATACAATTTTATTAAGAAATTTTAATGAAGTCTATTATTCATGTGTATGCTTCATAGAGTAAATTTCATTTGTCTATTTAAATGAATATTCCGTTTTGAGTTTAGGTAGAAAAATCCTGGTATCAAATCAATTCTGTAAGCTTGGCCAGTGCTGCTACAAAGTAGAAATGTTACATGAAACCTACAGCCCTTGCTGTGTGAAGTGCTCTTTCTCCCCACTCCCCCTTTTTTCCTTCCTCCTTTCCTTTCTTTTTTTTTGCCTATTTCCCATTTGTTGTGGAAAGTTTTTT
The DNA here is from genome assembly GCF_963930625.1 of Muntiacus reevesi. Taxonomy (NCBI): domain Eukaryota; kingdom Metazoa; phylum Chordata; class Mammalia; order Artiodactyla; family Cervidae; genus Muntiacus; species Muntiacus reevesi. The sequence goes on along the minus strand of NC_089264.1, from coordinate 23,693,399 downwards.
ATTTTTTTTAACTTACCCACAGTGAACTTTTTTCAGTCTAGAAAAAAAATAGGCTTCACCTGTTGTTTTTTATATTTTCTCTTTTAAAGAAGCTTTCTATTCTTGCTAAAATGTATCTCTTGGAATAAATTTGAAATAAATATCACACATCACTCTGACCTTCCTTTTCACTTTTATTCTTCAGCTTGAGTATCTCTGTGAATGCTTTTCCATGTACAGGAAGGTTATCATTAGATCTCTTCCACATAGCAGTTCTAGTATCAACATAAGGGACAGATTGCTCTGTTCTTATATTCTAGGAAGAACAGGTAGCAGTTAAGATTTCAGAATCTGGAGTAAAATGGCTTTGGATTCTAATCTTTTATTTCCTCAGCTTGATGAAGTTACTTAACCTCAAAAATTTTGGTTTCTTCATCTGTAAAAATAGAGTAACATTAGTGCCTATGACATGAAGTTTAATTGAGATAATACGTGCATAGTATTTAGCACAGTGACTGGCACACAGCTAAAGGTATGCTTGTCATTACTTTTGATTCTGTGTCCTCAGATTTATGTTACATGACATGTAAAGGTTCCAACAATAAATGCTGATTTCTTTCTGTATGGTTGACTTTTGTGTTGATAAAATTTCTGAAAACTATTGGTCCTTATCAAAAAGAAAATCTTGATAGTAAAGACAGAGTCACAAATTTATATACACAGATGTAAAAAGAATATAGAGTTTATGTTCTCTCTCACTTATTTGATCTTTCTTTCAAAGGGTCTAATCTACAAACTTGCAAAGTGGAACAATTTATTCTAAATTCAATAATTTGAGTCTAATCCAATAGTTTTGGATTTCCTTGATGGCTCAGTGGGTAAATTATCTGCCTGCAATGCAGGAGACACAGGTTTGATCCCTAGGTTTGGAGGATCCCCTGGAGAAGGAAATGGCAACCTACTCTAACCATTTAAGTCTTTAGGCAACCTAATATTTTTGGTCTAAACCTCAGTATTTTGGTCTCCTCCTTCTCAACCTCCTTCTCTCCAACACGGTGTCTGGGTATACTGGAGAGGGCACCCACTGGTGAAGGGAGACAGATGGTCTCTAAGATGTATTTTCAAGACAATGTACTGTCCTCTGGAAATGCCTCTTGTTTACCTACAACTACTGTTTGCTCTGTTAAAGGCTGAGGTTGTTGTCTATTTTTTATACCTTTAGGATCAGGGCCAAATGGCTGTTTGGTGATTAGCCTTAAGATCTGTGTCACTTCAGTTTAGTTCAGTCGCTCAGTCACGTCTAACTCTTTGCGACCCTGTGAATTGCAGCACTTCAGGCCTCCCTCTCCATCACCAAACCCTGGAGTTTACTCAAACTCATGACCAGTGAGTCAGTGATGCTATCCAACCATCTGATCCTCTGTCATCCCCTTCTCATCCTGCCTTCAATCTTACCCAGCATCAGGGTCTTTTCCAATGAATCAGTTCTTCACATCAGGTGACCAAAGTATTGAAGTTTCAGCTTCAGCTTCAGTCCTTCCAATGGATATTCAGGACTGATCTCCTTTAGGATGGACTGGTTGGATCTCCTTGCAGTCCATAGGACTCTCAAGAGTCTTCAACACCAAAGATCAAAAGGTCAATTCTTTGGTGCTCAGCTTTCCTTACAGTCCAACTCTCAAATCCATACATGACTATTGGAAAAACCATAACTTTGAATAGATGGACCTTTGTTGGCAAAGTAATGTCTCTGCTTTTTAATATGCTGTCTAGGTTGTTCATAGCTTTTCTTCCAAGGAGCAAGCGTCTTTTAATTTCATGGCTGCAGTCACCATCTGCAGTGATTTTGGAGTCCAAAAAAGTAAAGTCTCCCACTCAATAAAGTTTTCCACTGTTTGCCCATCTATTTGCCATGAAGTGATGGGACCAGATGCCATGATCTTAGTTTTCTGAATGCTGAGTTTTAAGCCAATGTTTTCACTCTCCTCTTTCACTTTCATCAGGAGGCTCCTTAGGTCTCTGTGACATCCATTTATTCTCTGGAACGCTTTGCCCTTGCCACGACTCTGACTCTGAGCCAAGTCAGACTATGAGTTGGCCTTCCGTGTGCCGTGTTGGAGTCAAGTGGGAGCATCTATTTTAGGAGAACTCAGCTAAGACCCTTTCTCTGCCTAATCACATGATGCTACAGCTTTTACTTGGTTACCACCCCCTCTGCCCTAGCTAAAGGAGGATAAAATGCTTGTGTTTTAGGCATTTCCCTAAATTCAATACCCTGAGATAGGAGAGCAGGACACACATATCTCATATACTTTTGGTTGCTTTTCTTCACCCAGGTTGGGAGGGTGGGCTTCCCACCTCCTGAGTGCCACATCCTGGGGATCTGGTGCACCAGCCCCGCATCTCCATGTGCTTAAAGTGGTGTGTTGTGACGTAGACATCTTTCTCTCTATTTGTCTTAACAGCCTGGATTTCAGGTCCATGTTCTCCCTTAAACAGTTCAAAAAGTCACCACTGAGAATCAAAGTTGAGGAATACTGTCTTTGTTCTAGGCTTCTTCCTTCCCCATAGCAATAAATCCTAGGCCCAATTTCGTTAAGAAAAGCTGAAAGGACTTAGAAGGGGAAATTAAGATTGTTTTAATAGTCACAATGTAAGATCCTCTGTTACATTAATTTACCAATGTTTGTCTAAATACAAAACCCATGCATTTTCTAATGCACAGTATCTGGCACTGGGTAAGCCCATGGTCTTTCAGGGCAAGAGAGAAGAAAATCAGAGGATATAAAGAGGATATAAAGAGACTTGAAGTAGTTGGAATTTGGAAAGAAACAGTGAGGAAGGAGAGAGACAGACATATTAAAGATTCTCCGAGAGTGCTCAAGCCAAGTATTATTGCTGTAGGAATGGACACACTCCTGATCATTTCGTCACATTGCCTTCAAGACTTTTACATATCCCTATATTAAAGGGTTATTAGTGAAATGATTGTTTGGAGTAAAACACAGATTGGTCTCATCCAACTGTACGTCCAAAATATTTAGGTTGTAATCCAAAATATTATTTTGTGGTGGCATTTCTTTAGCATTTGAGATCACTTAAAATGAATTAGGGCACTGAAGTCAGTTAATCTGGTTGAGTCCTGGACCACACTCACAGGGCATGTGAGAATTTCCGGTTTTCTCATCTATAAAATGAGGATTATTATAGGCAACACTTATTGTTGTCTATACACCAGGCACTTTCCAAGTACTTGTGTATTAACTTATGGAATCAATAAATAACCTCGGGTTGTATTACTGTAATCTGCTTGGAGATAACACAATTATGTCTTTGAGAAATTATTTGTTCATGATTAAATAGTTAAAGGCAGAAGTCGGGTTGGAACCCCAGCAGTATGTCTCTGGTTCTGAATGATATTTCTAATAGCTAACCCTTTTATCATTGGAATACAGTTGCTTTACCTGTTCTTAGTTTCTACTGCACAACAAAGCGAATCAGCTATATGTATACATACATCCCCTCCCTCTGAAACTTACCATCCCACCCCTCAGTCATCACAGAACACTGAGCTGACCTCTCTGGGCTACACTGCAGGTTCCCACTAGCTATCTATTTTACACATGGTAAATTCGTCCCTCCCAATTCATCCCACCTTCCCCTCCTCACCCTGTGGCCACATGTCCATTCTCTGGGTCTATTTCTGCCCAGAAAATAACTTCATCTGTACAGTTTTTCTAGATTCCATAAATATTGCATTACTATGTGATATTTGTTTTTCTCTTTCTGGCTTACTTCACTCTGTATGATAGACTCTAGCACTCCATATCCTATGAGACAGAAATGATTTTTATTTCATTTCATAGGTTAGAAAACTGAGTGTGGTGAGGTGGAGCATCTTGCTCAAGTTGACACTACTGATGTGTGGAACCAGGTCCATGCAGTCTGGTTCCAGAGTTTGTACTGTCAACCTTCATGCTAAACTGTCTCAGAGTAATTTCATGAGCGCTAGTTGAGAAAATCCACGTGAAATACTCAGCACAGTACTAGGCACAGAGAAAATGCGAGATAAATGCTAAGTAATTGTTAGTAACCAGGAAACCCTATAAATTGGCAAACATGATGGAGATCTGTAAGCCTGGAGTGTTCTGTATAGATAAGCCTTTTGTTACAGGTATTGTTCTTGTACCTGTCCTCATTATTTGGTTTTATATAATTTATGCATTCATCCATTCAATCAGTCAAACGTGCCTCATGTTACTTTCAATGTGTCAGCTCTGTGCCAACTGTTCTGGTATGTGATGGGCAGATATCTCTGAAAAAAGGTTCATGCACTTCTTCCACTGAAGTTAAAGATGCCCTAAACGACTTTTGTAAAAATTCCATTCTAGCAGTAGAGCTTCTCTAGCTAATTTCAGTTGTTTGGAGGAAATGTGTTCTGGTTTTAGGTGATACCTACCAACACTGTGCCATCTAAGCTTTTGTGCCAGGCTAAGTTTTTACACCTGTCTTGTAACATTTTCACATGCATAGCTTTGAAGTGCTCTATCTCTTACTCTGGAGGCTGTGTGCCAAAACTTTATAGTTTTTCATTTAATGTCTTACTCACTGTTATTTCCTTAAATATTTTAAAAGCACAGCCTCTATTCTAAATGCCATTTTGCTTTTACTAAGGAGAGAGAGTTTGTATAGCCTTAAAAAATACAGGTTTCAGAATTAGAGTGTTAGTTCTAAGTCAATTCTCTTGGCTCTTTGAACTCTCACGTGTTATTTAACCACACTGAACCTCACCTTCCTCGCTTACAACTGGAGATAATTTGTACTCTGCAGGACTGCTGGATGATTATGTAATGAAGGACAAAATCTTCTTGTCCCTCCAAGACACTCTACTTGTGCTGTATATTTGTACTGAATTATGATTATTCTAATGTTAAAAAAGTATAATTTCATCTTTCTTAGTTTGAGGTCATAGCCAGTCATTACTTTTCCATAATCTATTTGCTTTTGTATGAATAAATCTTGTTTTGTTTTTTTCTTCCAGTTTTTCCATGGTGATGATAATGATAAAAATGGAGTGGTGCAATGCAATTTTAGACTGATGAAAATATATATTTTAGGGGGAATAAATTCATATCATTATGGATACCAATATAGTAGATTAGATAGGGTGATGAGGAAAGAAAGTGACCCAAGTAGAATTTTAATACAATGAAAAGGGGAAAGGTAGAATAAAAAACAGATTTCAAAACCGATTATGAATAAAGAGAGGAATGAGAACAGTGAGATCTGCCTTGACTTTTGCAAGGCAACATTTGAATGATAAAACAATAGAATCTTAGAATCTTAGAATTTGAAAGGCTCTTAAAAGTCAAAGGGGGTCCAGTACCTTCCACAGGAATCTCACCCACAGAATCTCTGCTGGATGGTCATCCACCATTTCTTTCTAGAGAGATTGTCTTTGTGAAGGTTTATAAGGCAGTCCTTAGGACTACAAAGTGCTCTGTTAGTCCGATTGACATGCCCTTTCACAAAAAAATACCATTCTTGGAAAGATCACGTAATTTTTACTTTTATGGGAAAGTCCTTCATATATTCAAAGAAAGTGCTTTCTTCAAATCAAACAATTGTAATTGTTCTCTACAGTTGCCAATGTTTTCCCCAGAATACAGAGCATAGAATAGACATGATTTTTTATATGATGTTTTCATACAAATTGTTGTTAAGCCAGATCTATTGCCTACTGCCACGTGGATTATTTTTTTTCAACTGAAAGAAGATTTTACTAATACCTGAATCAGGATTTAAATTGTGACCCAAATGATTGCAAAGGTATGCTTTTACTAACATCATATTATTCTACTGTAACCTACATTCGAGACACAGAAAACTGATTTCCTCCAAATACCCACATTCCTCCCATTACTGTAATTCTCCACCAACTGTCACTTCCACCTGTAATGGTTCTACTCATTTCAGTCCTTGTAAATTTTCACTCAGCTGTCCATAATTAGAACAACTCTACATTTTCCTCCTCAGGCTTGACCCTGCCACCCAAGGCAGACAGTCTATGTTGAAAAGAAAATAGAGGCAAGGATCCAGGTTACCTGGATCCTGAAATAAGCTTGATTTGAAAATTTTCTTAATTGTTTTTAATTTTTATTGAAATATAGTTATTAATAATTTACAATGTTGTATTAGTTTCAAGTGTACAGCAAAGTGATTCAGTTATTATTTCTTTAGAGTCTCTTTAATTATAGGTTATTATAAGATACTGAATATCATTCCCTGTGCTATACAGTAGGTATTTGTTGGTTATCTATTTTATACATAGCTGTGTATATATGTTATTCCCAAACTCCTAATTTATCCTTTTTCCCCTTTCACTTTCAGTAGCCATGAGTTTGTTTTCTATGTTTCTGGGTCTATTTCTGTTTTATAAATAAGTTCACTTATATAATTTTTTAGATTCTACATATTAGCAATATTATATGATATTTGTCTTTATATGACTTAACTTCACTCAGTATGATAATCTCTAGGTCCATTCATGTTTCTGCAAATGGCATTATTTCATACTTTTTATGGCTGAGTAATATTCCACTGTGTATATAGACTATATTTTCTTTATCCATTCATTTGTTAATGGACATTTAGATTGCTTCCATGTCTTGGCTACTGTAAATAGTATTGCTATGAACTTTAGGGTGTGTGTATCTTTTGGAGTTACAGCTTTCTCTGACTATATTCCTAGGAGTTGGATCTCTGGATCATATGGTTGTGTTGATGTTATTTAGTCACTAAGTCTTGTCTCTTATGCTACTCATGAACTGTAGCCCTCAGGCTTCTCTGTCCATAGGACTTACCAAGCAAGAATACCGGAGTGGGTCACCATTTCCTTCAGGCGTCTTCCTGACCAAGGAATCGAACCCACGTCTCCTGCACGGCAGTTGGATTCTTTATTACTGAGCCAACAGGGAAGCCCGGATCATTTGGTAAGGCTGGTTTTTTAAGGAACCTCCATAGTGGCTGCGCCAATTTACATTCCTCCCAACAGTGTAGGGGGATTCCTTTTTAGCCACACCCTTGTTGTAGACTTTTTAATGATGGCCATTCTGACTGAGCTTGATTTTATTCAAAATAATATAAACTCATAGAGGATTAACCATGTCTGCAATGTCTTTGAACCAAACATATTTGAATCAGATACTTTTGCATAATTTACTTATTTAAAATGGAGCTAGAAATATTTCAGGAATAGGTGTTTAGAGGTCTTCAATCAGGAAACCCCATAAATCTCTCAAAATATTTTAGTTTTCTAAAAGTTTTCAGTAGAATTCAAATCTATTTTTTAAATAATGGAAATAAATAAAATAGGTTGCTTTCAGTGTTAAATGCTTCAGAACATTTTTAAGCAACAGAACATTTTAGCAGTGGATTTTTCACTTTTTAAAAAGCAAGGTAGCTTGCTTTCCATCGAGTCATATTTTATTTTACATTTTCTTATTGTATATTAATCACAGAAATGAGTATTTTACTTGGTAATATTTAGCAGACAAATTCATAAAAGCTAACTAATATCTTATTTCTTCAGAGAACTTTCCTGAGGATTTTCCTGTTTCTGAGTTTTAAAGACAGTAAGACTGCTTGATACCTAATAACCTAGAGGATCAATTTACATTATATTTAGAAATAACCTCCCACATGTTACTACATCTAAGTGCTAGCCAACAGCTTTAGCTTTTGCTAAAACAGCTTTATTTTCTTTACCTGATACCCACAAACCCTGACAGGTTTTATATTTTTGTTTTTGTTTTTAGTCACCATTTTATTTTGAACTACGTTACTGTGGATCTATTTTTTTCTCATTTATGATAATAGCATATCTGCCTTAACACTTTAATTACATTCCATTCCTTTTGTGATTTTTTCTTTCTGAAGAGTATAAATCAATCAAGTCTGCAGAGCTCTAGGAGGAGGTCTTGATGTAGCAGAATAGCAAGAAATTCAATATATTTAATCACAACATGTATTGAAGTCATGGGACAGAAGTCATTTAAAAATAGATAGCTGTTATGGTAATATGCTTTACCATCTGAGCCACCAGGGAAGCCCAATTGACTCTTCAGCATGCATTTATTGGTTGCAAGAAAAAATGAAAGAGTTCTTTTGAAGCACTTAAATTTCCAGTCCTTATTCTTAAAGTTGCTTTGAAATTTGAGAGACAGAAGCATTGCAGCTGCTGGTCAAAGAGCTACCAAATAGGACTTATGTTTAAAGCAGAGAGTGGCGCTAGATTCTAATTGAAAAGGACACACAGGGCCCGATAGTGTCATAACTAACTAACTAGCAACAACACATGGAGATTATTGAGTGACTTTTAGACTCAGAAAATTAGAGAATCAGAGAATCTCATCAAGGAGGGGACTTTTATCAAAGGGGAACTTTCTTTGCATTTATTAAGAAGATTATCTGAGATCTTAAACGCTTTTCAGACAGGTGGTATAAAGTAGTGTCTGGGTCAGGTGGGGACAGTGGCCTCCTGGAATGCAGACCTCCAGCCATAGAAGAGACTTCCACTTGCTGCTGGTGTCTTGTTACTCTGCAGGAATGCAGATCTTACACACGTCGTGGGATTTCTTAAGAGAAGACAGAAATCTGGATGCTAATGTGAAAGCTTCTGGGCCACTTTGCACAACTGCACAAATTGTGAATGTTCAGCATACACAGTGTAGGTAGCATGTCTATTTGTGAACCAAACAGAAGACTTCACACAGATAAATTGGTAGGCAGTGTGCAGCCTCTTGTTCAGACTGATAGCAAAGTCTTTTTTATGAACCGAGATCTATTTTTCAGTAGCTTTGATTCCTTGGATCTTAGGGTCCTATGAACAAATGTAATCTTCATTTGCGCACACAACAGTATTTCAAATATTTGAAGCTAATACCTAAATGTAGGGGCTGGTAAACCAAAGAAATATATTCTTAGTCTGTTATGAGTGTATGATGGTGAGTGTAGGCTGGTCTCTACTTTTCAATTTTCCCTCTTCTGAATGATAACAACCACTTTATAACATGCCTGGAATCTTGCCTTAAACCATTCAGCAGGACTCAATTGTTTGGAGGCTCTGTCAACCCCTGGCCTACCCAGGGAAGAGGTCTAAGGTTTGCCACCTGTGGGGTCCCTCCCGCCAAATCCATGAGCCCATGAGAACATGGCTGGCAGGGGATTTGGTGAGCGAGATCCTAAAATAGTTTGTTGTGTCCACACCTGGTGTTGAGGGGATGTAGCCCCTTGGTGACTTTTTGAGCTTTATAGACTATATCCTCTCTTCCTAATTCCCTCTGTGTGTGTGGCTGGCCTCTTTTAGACTATAAAGGTCATGCTTAAAATCCAGTGGTACAGACTACATACTGAGTTTGCACTGTGCACAGTTCCAAGCACTGCTTTATGTATATTGTCATGAAATACTCTCAATAACTCTGTGAAGTACTAACCTTCTTTATTAGAGACAAAGAAACTGAGCACAAGAAACCCAACCATGAACACACAATTAATTGGTAATAAAATAGAGATTCAGACCCAGGGGTTTAGCTTCAGGATGTGTACATCTTCCTTCCTATGGCCCAGCCTAGGTCCCTGAGGTCTTTAATAGCAATTAATATTCCTTCACAGACTGGAACTGGACTGTGGAAAAATCCCCACTTTAGTAGAGACCATGATCTACTCTCTGCCCCTGTCTGGCCTGCAGCCAGCCTTATCTCCCCTCTGCTTCACACCATCTCTTTATCAGCTTGCAAAGACAGTGGCCAGTTCTCTTGGGCATCCATGCAATGGCCAAGGAAGTCTTATCGCTCATTTCTGACCTGCCTTGCTCTCCTCCTCTTTTCATCCCATGTTACCGAGGCTCTGAAATCACCATCTACTCTGACTGTACAATTTGGTTTGTAGTTGGTCGCCTCTACATTAGAACCTTGACCTGATTTGACTTGACTTTCCAGCATTTAATGCCTCATGTTGGCCTGGTCCTGCTAAACTTCAAGCTCACATGGCTTGCATCTGGATTCTACAACTTCATGGTTGTAAGACTTTGAACAAATTATATATCTCTTTGAGGTTTATTGGAGAAAGAAATGGCACCCCACTCCAGTATTCTTGCCTGAAAAATCCCGTGGACAGAGGACCCTGGTAGGCTACAGTCCATGGGGTTGCAAAGAGTCAGACACGACTGAGTGACTTCACTTTGAAGTTTATGCTTAGCAAAATGGAGAAATTGTTTCTTACTTATTGAATTGTGAAGATTAACAAACAACATATATAAAATATCTAATACAGCAGGTCACACAAAAGAAGTGTTCAAATGACACTTCTTATCATGACAATCATCGTTGGGAAGTAGGAACTGAGTAATTCCCAGCCTGGCCTTAAAAATCTCAGCTAAGCCTTTACACTAAGCCTCAAATGGCTGCGCAGGATAAGATGAAAGTACTTGTTGCAATCTTTAAATAGTTGGCAACTCCAAGTTTAAAAAATCAGGCCCTAGATGTCTTTATCTCTGAGAGCAATTGATAAGAGGTGAATTTATCAAGAATGATCAATGGCAATGATCATTTACAGTATATGCAATGAAAGAAACATGTAATAATTTCATTATGCATTTTTTAAGTTACTATTTTACAAAAAAAATTCTGACGGGATTATGTTTATGATTATTCTATTCTTTTTTTTTAAGCTTTGTTTTACACCCTAGCCTCTGTTAGGTATTTTTTGTTGGAAGTTCAAACAAATTCCATTTTAAAAAATGCATTTATTGCTTTTTGATCATTAAGAATTATTTGGAAAATAAAAATTACCTATAATTTCATAAGCTAGAGAGTAAATACAAATAAAACTTTAGTGTATATCCTTCTAGTCTTTTTTATTTGTAAATATGTGCATGCTCAGTTGCTCAGTCACGTCTAACTCTTTGTGACCCCATGGACTGTAGCCCCCTAGTCTCCTCTGTCCATGAAATTTTCCAGGCAAGAATATTGGAGTGGGTTGCCCTTTCTTTCTCTGTGGGATCTTCCTGACCCAGGAAGTGAACCTGCATCTCCTGTATTGGCAGACAGATCCTTTACTACTCGAGCCACCTGGGAAACTCTTTGTCAATATACAGTAAATAAAGATACAATAACAGGAAATAGAGATAAGAATTTCCCAAGTCCCTAAATCATTCTTTCAAAGCCGTGCTAATATACGAATTCCATTCTTTGAGTATTTAGCTGTGTGATAACTTAATTGCCAAGTTATCTGATAAAATTGCCATTTTTACTGGTATAAAATTAACATCTTTAAAGGATATGATTTTCCATTTTTCCTTTCAGCATCTGAATCCTCTTTCTATGTTAGGACTCCTCTCCACCCTCGACTATAGAACCTGAAAGAGATGCCAGATGTTGTATTTCCCAGCCTCCCTTGCAACTAGTGTGTGGGAATAGAAGGGTAGAGGATTGAAGAAGTTATTGTTAAATAGGTGCTTCCCAGAGGGCGCTAGTGGTAAAGAATCCACATGGTAATGCAGGAGACTCAAGAGATGATGCAGGTTTGATCCTGGGGTTGGGAAGATCCCTTGGAGTAAGAAGTGGCCAACTGCTCGAGTACTCTTGCCTGCCAAATCCCATGAACAGAAGAGTCTGGTGGGCTATAGTCCACATGGTGGCCAAAGAGTCAGATACAGTTAGGCACACAACACATAGGGTGAAGATGTCAGTATAACATGGAATTTGGTTTGGGTATAAAACAAAACTGAATGCAAGTTATCCTGACACAAGGAGAGGTAGCAAGCAACCTTGCAAGAAGAGTATAATGCTGTGCGTCAGACCCCTTTCTCTCTTGGGCTTCCTCTAGAATTGATCTGACCACATGCTCTGTCTTCAAAGTACATGATGCTTGGTTCTCTGATATTGTTTTATAGTGTTCATCCTCATGGCCATTGTTTGGCAGTCTAATCCTTTATGTACTTTTCATTAAGCTAGCTCTTACATTTTTAAAATGAGAGACTCTTGTATTTACTGTAGTTTTTCTTTAGTGTTGTAGTTTTTTCTTTGTTTAATTAGGATTGTTACCTTTTTGTTAGTGCCCTGGTTACAACATGTAGGTTTCGCATGGCCTTCCTTAAGTCTTATTTTTCTGTAAACTGTTATTTCTAGAGTGCTGTTCAGAAAAAAGGAGGTTTCTTAGGAGTACTATGTTGGACTAGAGAAGAAGCAAGGGTAATTCCTTCTCTTGCTCAGTGGTATCAAATCCTAGAGAGTCTTGTTAAATATGCAGCTTTCAGAATCCACCTCAGACCTGATTCAGAATCTCCAGGAGGGATGGTCCTGGCAATCTGTTAACACGTGACTCAGGTGATTCTTATGTTATACAAGTTAGGGAAGCTTTGTGCCCTAAGGGGGCACAGAATAGTCATGCTTTCTCCTCCTCCCAACATTAACACAGTATTGCCTTCAGTTAAAGACCCATTTAAAAATAAGTAATGGCAACTATATCACTTTTGTGATTTAAATTGTCCTGGTCCTTGGGATCCTTCACTATGTCTGGTTTTATTTGCAGTGTTCCTTTCAAGGCAAGTCTTCTCAAACTTCATTTTAGCCACTCACACCAATGATGAACCCAAGCAGCCTCCCCAAAGGACCTGCTCTATTTCTATTATAATACATGAATTATCAAATATGAGGTAATACTAAAAGCTTTCTCTTTAAATGATGCAGGCAGGCTAAGTGAATTTTTATACTGCTTTACAAATGCTATGTGCAAATCTTGTGAATATGGAGGCTCAGATGAAGGACAGGGTATAGATGGTGGGGAAAAGGGTGCTTGTCAATAGAAGCTTTATATGCTTTTAAGCAGAAAAGTACCTTACATTTAGAGGTTGTTGTTGTTTATTAGTTTGTGTTAGTTTTTGGCTTGCTTTCTTGGTCTAGTCCTGAATATTTTAAAGTGGGAATTTTATTTTGTTTACTTTTCCTGCTTGAGCTAAAGTACAGAAAAGACACATTATAAGCCTGTCATAAAAGATTTGTTGTAAACTGTGTAGTTTGTGTAATATTCTGTAAACTCAGAGTAATAAAGATAAACCAACCCATAATGGCAATGCTTAACATCCAGCAATTTTCTTCCATAAAAGCCTTGTTCATTATTCTTCTAGTTACACCTCTGAAACCAGAAATCCCATAGTTGATATCAACATTCAGCTGGACTTATTGTTAGTTTCTCTGCTTATTAAAGAGAAACCCAATATATACCAATCTATCAGTAATAAGAAATAGCTGTTCTATATTAATAACACTCTACTCCTTCCAGTTATTTACATGTGCATCGATGGGAGGATTTGAATGTTCAGCAGCCAGTTTAGGTTGATTATCATGAAGAGCTGAAGCAACATTTTGCTGCATCAAGAGCAGCCTTGAATTTGGGCTCCTCTTAGTCACTCAGTCATGTCTGACTCTTTGTGACCCCATGGACTATAGCCCGCCAGGCTCTTCTGTCCATGGGATTCTCCAGGCAAGAATAATGGAGTGGGTAGCCATCCCCTTCTCCAGGGGATCTTCCCGACCCAGGGATCGAATCCAGGTCTCCCACATTACAGGTGGATTCTTTACCAGCTGAGCCTCCAGGGAAGCCCAGGTCTCTTGTAGTGCACACCAATATGTTGGTAACTCCAGCAATAAAGTACTTATTGTCCCCACATGAACTGGAAGAAGCCATCTGGGATGGCTGTATACAATATTATTCTGGGCCTTTACCTCAACTGGAACCCTTCACACTGGAGAATTTCTTATGATTTGGTTGTTTTTCAGCATATCTAAGATCCCAAGTGCAGAAGTTTGGGGCATTCAAAAGTTTTGAGAGCTAACACTGCCATTTAGGGAATTTTTCTTGTGCCATTTTTAGTGAGTCAGGTCAGAACTTTGCAGCTGTTCTGTCCACCTACTGCAAATACACAAGACTACAGCAAAGAGTTTTTCACTGGTAAACACTTCCTTTGTTTAATTATAGATGCACAATGTATTAGTTCCACTTGTGTTTGGTATATCAGAATTATTCGAGCTGAGTGTGATAACAGTATATGTGAGTTATCCTCAGAGACTGACACAGCATTAAGTTCAACAGGGAGTTTGATCATTTAGAGTTTAAAAGAGTTTTAGATTTCTCTTTTTTCCATCATTTCAACTGAACTTTTATTTCTTAGCTTCTCCTTTCTACATATACCCTAAAAGAACTGGTTTTTGTAGTGGATTCCATACCCCATTTGCAGCATCCAGGTTTGGGACGCTCACTCCCCTGGCTGCTCAGAGTGTGGGTGGCCAACCTCTCTCCTTACATTGCCCTCACCCAAAGCCATTCTTGGAGGCAGCCATTCCAATAAAAAGTCAGTCCTCCATTCAGTTTCAAAACTAAGCCAGTTTCTAATCTAGAACCCATTTACTGAAGGAGAGTTCAAAGTTCCTGCAAAAAAGTGGCTGGTAAACCCACGCCAAGTGGATACAAAATTGATGATCCCCCTGCCCCCTCAGTCTTTCCCCAAAGTGACTTACAGCCATTTATTTGGGTACTTGTACAACAGAAAATGGAGAATACATCATTTCAAGGTGTGTCAAACTTGAGGTCCGAGTTGACATTGATGACCTCGAATTCAAGCATCATCATAACCTCCAAGCAATAAGCAGAGTCCTGTCCAGCTCCAGCTCACTGTGTGTCCACTGGACTCATGGGTATACCCCATGGTCATTTCCTTGGTCCCCACATGTGTAATTCCAATGGACACATTTGGTAGTTGGCAGAATATATTGGTGATTTGATATATAGGGTGAGAACTACTCTCTAACCATGGGGGTCTGGGTCACCCCTTTAGCAAGTCAGCTGACCAGCAGAGGTGATAAAGAGGAAGTGGAGAGTCTAGAATGGTGGCAGACAAGGGAATGATGCTCCGCTGTGGCTTTGAGACCACCTGCAGCGGCAGCGCTGTTGTTTATCCCACTCACCTTTGTCAGTTTCCATAGGAAGAGTCCAAATGGAATCATGCGAGAGCTGGACCCAGAATTTATTATATTCACACACATGAATCTGAGTGGCATGAGTGATAGACTGGGGTAGATGCCGCAATGTGCCCCCAGACCCCCTCTTAACATCTGAGGCCAGCATCTCCCCAACTGTGGGGAATGTCAAACCTCAGGAATTGCCTAAACTGATGAGTGCTGCCCGGCCCAAAATCACACACACACCTGTCCTCGGCAGCTTGTTTCTAAAGCCTGGTCAGTGCGGGTGAGGATAAAAGGAGACCCTGATTCCCCCGGGGAAATAACTCGGAAGGGCATCTAACTCTGGGAGATCAGGGGAGGCCTTTTTTGTGAAACCGTGTCAACAGTTCAAGTATCTCCTTTGCTCAGTCAGGTTTGCTTCCTTCTCTCCGCTAGGTTGTTGATCACAGGGCATAAACCTTCTGCTTGCGAATCTCCATCTCAGAGTCTATTCCAGGGAACTCCACCTAAAGTAGTTATTAAAGCAGAAATGATGCCAGATGTAAGGTGTGTGGTCATCTTATCTCATGGAAGCTTCTGTAAGTTCTCTCATATCTATCTGGATGAACTTCTGCATTAAACAAGGAGCATAAAATCCGGAATATAGGAAGTTTACCAATGCCCTCCTTTTTCTCTTCCTTATCATTGTTGTTCAGTCACTCAGTTGTATTTGACTCCTTCCGACCCAATGGACTGCAAAATAGCAGGCTTCCTTGCCCTTCATTATCTCCTGGAGTTTGCTCAAACTCATGTTCATTGAGTCAGTGATGCAACCAACCATCTCATCCTCTGTCGACCCCTTCTCCTCTTGCCCTCAATCTTTCCCACCATCAGAATCTTTTCCAATGAGTTGACTCTTTGCATCAGGTGGCCAAATCACTGGAGCTTCAGCCTCAGCATCAGTCCTTCCAATGAATATTTAGGGTTGATTTCCTTTGGGATTGACTAGCTTGATCTCCTTGCTGTCCAAGGGACTCTCAAGAGTCTTCTCCAGCACCACGGTTCTCTTCCTTATACCCAGTCACTGATTATTTCTCTTTGCAATGACTCTTAAGCTAGTTACCATCACCATCATTATTATATTTAATATACATCAGTTGTTTCTCGTCTTTAGACTCTTCTTGCCTCCCACCTCAGCTATTTCACTTCTTCACTGAACTCCTGCCTCCTGCCTCTTTATTATATGCAATGTTTTCTGATTGATTTCCCCCAAGTTCTATAATAGTACCTCACTGCTTATAAACATGAAATAGCTCAACTGTGTGGAAACTGCCTTTCTTAGTGTGACATCTGAAAGGCCCCTGCATTTTGGGCCATATTTTTTTTCTAATTCATTCTAATCTAATTTATGATCTATTTTATAAATATTTATAAAACTATTTTATAAATAATCTATTGAGTTTTTATAAATAGTTACTAATCTATTTTATAAATAGTTACTGAAAATTGATGAAGATAAAAATGCAAGTCTGCCTTAAAATTTCTCAAAATAATTCAAAACTCCTGCTGCTGCCTCATTCTTTCTATGTGCAACGCTCTCCCTTGAATAAATTCTCTCACAAATATTGATCCTTTTAAAAATACATAAAGTATTAAAGCACAATGAAAAATATAGAGAATTATTTTTTAAAAACCCTGTGTACTAGGTTTTAGCAGTTTTCAAGCTTATTTATCTTTAGGTTTTTGATCAATAATTCATTTGAGATGCTCCTGTATAATTTTCTCAGATCTCATTCATTTCCAAAAATATTTTTCATTTTTTTTTCTTTTCTTATATAAATATTTAAGACTATACATTTCTTTTTATATACTGTCTTAACTGCATCCTAGGTGTTTTGCTGTGTAACAATTTCATTATCGTTAAATTCGAAGTTTATAAAATTATCTTGACCTAAGTGTTTGTATTTGTATTTAAATTTCCAAATGTATGGAAGTGTTATGGATGTTTTCATGCTTTATTTATTTCACACAATAGTCTTTGTTAATTTAAGTGTGGTAAATTTGAGGATATATTTTCTGTAGACATAAAAATAATCTATAAAAGTTGAGGATTTATAGTTCTATGCAAGGTTACTAAATATAGTATGTATGATGTCATTCCATCTTTCACTTCTTTAATTCTCTTTGGGATTGATCTCAATTGTTGACAGAAGTATATTAACATTATTCACTATGCTTATACGCTCCTCAACCTTCTAATTTTATGAATTTGAACTTACTGTTTTGAGGCTATGTTATTTGGTACATATGTTATAATCAGGAAGAAAAGTCATTTGTTTACTATGCTGGACTTTTTTTTCTTCTTTTTTTTTTTCTGACGATGTTTTCAGGGATTTTAAATTATTTTTGTTTATTTACTTTTGGCTGTCCCGGGTCTTTGTTGCTGCCCTCTCTAGCTGTGGGTGCACAGGCTTCTCATTGTGGTGGCGTCTCTTATTGTGACTCGTGGTCTGTAATTGTGGTATACAGGCTTTAGGTGCTCTGTGACACGTGGAATCTTACTGGACTGGGGGTCGAACTCATATCCCCTTCACTGGCAGGTAGATTCTTATCCACTGGACAACCAGGGAAGTCCTGTTGTGCTTGATTTTTAGCAACAAATGGCAAGTATTAACACTGGCTGTTGGGAGACAATTCTCTGTGGGTTGTTTATGTCTCTTCATCTCTTATAAGTAGGTAGTGATTGCCCTCTGGTCTGAACTGTCTCTTCAAGGATGTTTGTATAGTGATCAACAGAGGGAGATAGGTAGTATATTCTTCTGGAGCAAAGGGCAGGCATATCCATTATAAAGGATTTGGGTTCCCTAAGCTCAGGATTCCACTCCTGTAACACCATGAATAGGCATCCTTTGGTTTCAACACCACTGATACTGTGGGCCTTGGCAGGGATGAAAGGACTGATGCAAATATGCTGATTCCCATGCTGCCTGAGAAGTCTCTTCCCAGAAGTCTTCCATAAGCCACCATGAAATTGTCACAGGCTAATACAATAAAATCCTTTATCTCTATCCCGGGAGTCTTGTGTCGTCTACAAGTATCTCTGAAACTATGGCAGACTAATATGTTACCTCTAAAGTAGGGTTCATCTTAGACCCTTTAGAGCTCTTTCTTTCATGTTACAACTTGTCTCATTGCTGCTGCTACTATTTCTTTCATATTCCACAGTGCCTATTACAGCAAGTTCTATTTGATTTATGTGGTAGTTACCTAGAGAATTCTCTGAAACACAGTAAGAGTTGACTGATTATCTTTATTCCGTTGCTGACAGAACATTGCAAAGTTGTGTTTTATACACCCTCCAAGTGGCTTTAGTCTGGATTTTAGCCTTGAAACAAGCTTATAAAACATCTCTCATTTTTTTCCCAGCTAAATCAAATGAGCTATAATATGGTTTTTGATTTGAGATTTGATCTGTCTGCCTTTGCATTTTCTTCAGCGTGTTTTGAGGATCCATTAAGTTTTTTTAAATATATATTTGAAAATCATTAACTAATATTATTATGTAAATAACTTGACCTAAATATCAGTTCTAGAAATAAGGTCAGAACTTAGTTATCCAGATGGTCAAGTTCCTCAGCAGCCTCTTTCAAATAGTCTGCATTCTTCAGCATGCTCTGTCATATTTTTTCACATATTGTGTGTTCAGGCAATAAACATCATTTTATATTATTCTCTGCCAAAGTAAATGTATCACAAGACTAATAATATGTAATCCATGGTCAAATAGTAATGACTTTTGCATTTTATACTGTTTTCATTAACCTTGCACTTAGTCACTCAGTCTTGTCTGACTCTTTGTGACCCCCATGGACTATAGCTGACCAGGCTCCTCTGTCCATGGGATTTTTCAGGCAAGAAATACCAGAGTGGGATGTCATTGCCTTCTCCAAATCAAGCCTTATGACTACAGAACCTGTAGTTCTGTAGAGGAAACAAAACAAAAACTACCAAACAAAACTACTGCTGAGAATAATTGAATGCTGCCTATAATAATTGCTGCAGTTTGCTCAAAGTATTTATATTAGGAAAAATTAATGGTCCAAACAAATTCTCAGATTTTCATGTCTCTTAGAGCTGGTTCAGTGAAAGTATGCTTGTTGGAAGTATAGAAAATTCTAAAGTAGAGACATAGTTTGAATTTTGCTTAAATTTTAAATTGCCCATACCCTTTAAAATTTTTTAAATGTTTTACTTATTATTAAGTACAGAAAGAGATGTATAAAGTACATGTAAAGCATAAAGAGTTAGGATTCAACAATATATGCATGCCGAGGATGTTTAGAGATACCAATACATGTGGTTTATCTATTTAAGAAGCCCAGGAATTCATGAGCACAAATTTCAGGAGAGTGGATACATCTGAAGTGACAAGAAAGTAAGTGGAAATAATGAGAGACTCACAGAAAAAATTAAAGGTGATAGTTGAGATCGTTCTATAAAAGTTGGAGGTAAGCATGCATATATTGTGAATTCTGACTCCTTATGCTTTATATATATTTTATATATATCTTTTGTACTATCTCTACTAGCACTGTTGATGTTTTCTGTGAGCCCCTCATTATTTCCATTTACAGTCTTATTCCTTCAGATATATCTACTCTCCTGAAATTTATGCTTATGAAACCCTGGGTTTTTAAAATAGATAAACCACATGTATTGGTATCTCTAAGCATTTTAGTTTTCTGTGTCTTTGCATCATTAAGTAAACAAAAATAACCTATTTATTCTTTTATAATTTCCTATTGCATTCAGTATTATATCCTAAAGATTCATCCAAATCCCTTATGATTTAAATTCCATTCGTTTTCACTGTTATCGCCTTCAGTTTATGAGTACAGCACAATTCATGTATCTATTCTATAACTGGTGGACATTTGTGTCATCTCCACATTATTCTTCTAAACAGTGTGATGGTAAACTGTCAGTCTCTTGGCACGTGGGTGAGAGAGTTGAAAGCAGTAGTCTTACAACTGGGAAATGAGTACAGGGATAAATAAATGTTTTCCCTGAGGTGTATGAAACACAGTTTTAGGGTGACCAATTTCCAAAGCCTTTACGTCTATGTATGCTCTTTACTAAAATTAATCTCCCTGAGAGCTTGCCTGAGATGCAGGTCTGACTTGCTCACTTGCCCTGTAACAAGCCTCTTACCTCGCTTCACAGAAGACATGATCACACAAAAGACATGCTGCTCACTATTGGCCCATCTTACTATAATGCTTTATTCAGGAGTATGATAACCTCTGAGGTACCAAACAATAGGACAGTTGGGACCACTGCTCTAGGATAGTGCTGAGAAAGCTAATTATTTGAGTGTCTGGTATAATGAGTGAAATTGTGTACCCCCCAAATCCATATGTTGATATCCTAATGCCTTGTACCTTAGTACTGTGACTATATTTGGAGACAGAGTTTATACAGAGATAATCAAGTTAAAAGGAGGTCTTTAGGGTGAGTCCTAATCCAATATGACTGTCCTCCTTATGAGAAGAGGAGATTACACAAACAATACAGAGGAAAATGATGTGAAGACCAAAGGAGAATGCTGCCTTCCATAAGCCAAGGAGAGAAGCTTCAAGAAAAAGCAACGCTGCCCGCACGTTGGTCTCACACTTGTAGCCTCCAGAGCTGTGAGGAAGTAGGTTTCTGTTGCTCAAGCCACCCAGCTTGTAATATTTGTTATGGTAACTATTACATCTAGGTAAGAAGTTCTTCTGTAAATCTGGTGGGATTCTCCAGGCAAGAATACTGGAGTGGGTAGCCTCTCCCTTCTCCAGGGGATCTTCCTGACTCAGGGATCAAATCAGGGTCTCCTTCATTGCAAGCAGATTCTTTACCACACTCCTGGGTATATGGGAACTGGAATGCAAAAGCAGGAAGTCAAGAAACACCTGGAGTAACAGGCAAATTTGCCCTTGGATACAGAATGAAGCAGAGCAAAGGCTAACAGAGTTCTGCCAAGAGAACGCACTGGTCATAGCAAACACCCTCTTCCAACAACACAAGAGAAGACTCTACACATGGACATCATCAGATGGTCAACACCAAATCAGATTGATAATATTCTTTGCAGCCAAAGATGGAGGAGCTCTATATAGTCAGGAAAAACAAGACTGGGAGCTGACTGTGGCTCAGATCATGAACTCCTAATTGGCAAATTCAGACTGAAATAAAAGAAAGTGGAGAAAACCAGTAGATCATTCAGGTATGACCTAAATAGAATCCCTTATGACTACAGAGTGGAAGTGAGAAATAGATTTAAGGATTAGATCTGATAGAGTGCCTGATGAACTATGGATGGAGGTTTGTGACATTGTATAGGAAACAGGGATCAAGACCATCCCTAAGAAAAAGAAATGCAAAAAAGCCAAATGGCTGTCTGAGGAGGGCTTACAAATAGCTGTGAAAAGAAGAGAAGCAAAAAGTAAAGGAGAAAAGGAAAGATATCCCCATTTGAATGCAGAGTTCCAAAGAATAGCAAGGAGAGATAAGAAAGACTTCCTCGGCGATCAATGCAAAGAAATAGAGGAAAACAATAGAATGGGAAAGACTAGAGATCTCTTTAAGAAAATTAGACATACCAAGGGAATATGTCACAAAAAGATGGGATCGGTAAAGGACAGAAATGGTATGGACCTAACAGAAGCAGAAGATATTAAGAAGAGGTGGCAAGGATACACAGAACTGTACAAAAAAGATCTTCATGACCCAGATAATCACTATGGTGTGATCACTCACCTAGAGCCAGACATCCTGGAATGTGAAGTCAAGTGGGCCTTAGGAAGCATCACCATGAACAAAGCTAGCGGAGGTGATGGAATTCCAGTTGAGCTATTTCAAATTCTGAAAGATGATGCTGTGAAAGTGCTGCACTCAATATGCCAGCGAATATGGAAAACTCAGCAGTGGCCACAGGACTGGAAAAGGTCAGTTTTCATTCTAATTCCAAAGAAAGGCAATGCCAAAGAATGCTCAAACTACTGCACAATTGCACTCATCTCACACACTAGTAAAGTAATGCTTAAAATTCTCCAAGCCAGGCTTTAGCAATACATGAGCCATGAACTTCCAGATGTTCAAGCTGGTTTTAGAAAAGGTAGAAGAACCAGAGATCATGTTGCCAACATTTGCTGGATCATCAAAAAAGCAAGAGAGTTCCAGAAAAACATCTATTTCTGCTTTATTGACTATGCCAAAGTCTTTGACTGTGTGGATCACAATAAACTGTGGAAAATTCTCAAAGAGGTGGGAATGCCAGACCACCTGACCTGCCTCTTGAGGAACATGTATAGGTCAGGAAGCAACAGTTAGAACTGGACATGGAACAACAGACTGGTTCCAAATAGGAAAAGGAGTACGTGAAGGTTTTATGTTGTCACCAGCTTTTTTTTAACTTATATGCAGAGTACATCATGAGAAAGGCTGGGCTGGATGAAGCACAAGCTGGGATCAAGATTGCCGGGAGAAATATCAATCACCTCAGATATGCAGATGACACCACCGTTATGGCAGAAAGTGAAGAAGAACTAAAGAGCCTCTTGATGAATGTGAAAGAGAAGAGTGAAAAAGTTGGCTTAAAGTTCAACATTCAGAAAACTAAGATCATGGCATCTGGTCCCATTACTTCATGGCAAATAGATGGGGAAACAGTGGAAACAGTGGCTGACTTTGTTTTTCTGGACTCCAAAATCACTGCAGATGGTGACTGCAGCCATGAAATTAAAAGACTCCTTGGAAGGAAAGTTATGACCAACCTAGACAGCATATTAAAAAGTAGAGACATTACTTTGCCAACAAAGGTCCATCTAGTCAAGGCTATGGTTTTTCCAGTGGTCATGTATGGATGTGAGAGTCAGACTATAAAAAAAGCTGAGTGCCAAAGAATTGATGCTTTTGAACTGTGGTGTTGGAGAAGACTCTTTAGAGTCCCTTGGACTGCAAGGAGATCCAACTAGTCCACCCTAAAGGAGAACAGTCCTGGGTGTTGATTGGAAGGGCTGATGTTGAAGCTGAAACTCCAATACTTTGACCACCTGATGTGAAGAGCTGACTCATTTGAAAAGACCCTGATGCTGGGAAAGATTGAGGGCAGGAGGAGAAGGGGACGACAGAGGATCAGATGGTTGGATGGCATCACTGACTTGATGGATGTGGGTTTGGGTAGACTCCGGGTGTTGGTGATGGACAGGGAGGCCTGTCGTGCTGCAGTTCATGGGGTCACAAAGAATCGGATATGACTGAGTGACTGAACTGAACCTGGGTATATATCTAAATAAAATAAGAAAAGTGATTGAAAAAGATACATGCACCCCAATGTTCCTAATGGAATTATCTATAATTGCCCAGATATGGAAGCAGGGTTTCTTAGGCAGCGCTAGTGGTATAGAACGCACCTGTCAATGCAGGAGATTTTTAGGAGTTGTGGGTTCTATCCCTGGGTTTGGAGGATCCCCTGGAGGAGAGCATCGCAACCCACTCCAGTATTCTTGCCTGGAGAAACCCCACTGACAGAGGAGCCTGGCACGCTGCAGTCCATGGGGTCACAAAGAGTTGGACTGGAATGAAGCAACTTAGCATTCATGCACGCACATGGAAACAACCTATATGTCCATCCACAGATGAATGGATAATGAAGATGTGGTGTAGATAGATAGATAGATACACACAATGGAATACTACTCAGCCATAAAAAAGAATGAAATTTAGTCATTTGCAGCAACGTGGATGGACTTGGATGACGTTATGAAGTGAAATAAGTTACAGAAAAGCAAATACTATATGATATCATTATATGTGAAATCTAAAAAATATAACAAATTAGTGAATATAACAAAAAAAGAAACAGACTCATAAATATAGAGAACAAACTACTTAGTAGTTGCCGGTGGAGACAGATAAGGAGGAGGGGCAATATAGGAATAGGAGATTAAAAAGTATAGACTAATACGTAGAAAATAAGCCACAAAGGTATGTTGTAGAGCACTGGGACTATAGACAATATTTTAAAATAACTATAAATGAAATATAAACTTTAAAAATTGTGATTATATTGTACATCTGTAATATATAATATGGTACACCAATTATACTTAAATAAAAAAATGTAAGAAAAGGAAAAATTTAGAAATCCAACAATTGGAAATTATTAGGCTAATTATGGTAACTCAACTAGATAGAATATTACTTAGTCATCAAAAATGATCTTTATACAATGATCATTCATTGTAAGAAGAAAGATGTTCATAATAAAAGATAGAACACAAAATTGAATAAAAATTCCAAGTTCAGGGTGAAAAAAAATTCATTTTACAGAGAGATAATATTATTTTTTGCTTAATAGTATTTAGATAATTCAAAACATATTCAATGTTGATTTTATTGTGTACTATTACTATATAAGGTTAACTCAATCATATATCAACATTTAAAGACTTAAGGTCACAGGAAAATTAAAAAATTGTAATTTAAAATTATAATTCTGTTTATATTTTAAGAGGAAATATTAACAAAAGACCTACAAGTCTAAAATATATGAAGGTAAAATTCAGTTTAAAAAGTAGACTTTAAGAAGATACAGAAAAAAAAAGAAAAAGTAACTGAAAATTTTTATTCTGTTGAAATAAATAATTTAGTGTTTTCTAAATAGTTGGTGAGTTTTAAATTACCGTGCTATTTACATTCCATTGGAAACATTCAACAAGGTGATGTAATCTTTCATTTAAAAAGATCATATTCACCACATAACAAACATGTATTATTTGCAACTTTTTAAACTTAGGATAAAAGTTTTGGATGGCAATTAGAAAAATATAGTGGAGGGTGTACTTTTCCAAAATTCTTTTAGATGTACCACAAGCAAAATAATTTTGAAGAACACTGATCTAGGTTTGATAACTAAAAATAGAATTGTTAAATCATAAAATATGTTTATCTTCAGCTTTACAAAATAATGCCAGGCTGCATAGATACACATATTGGCATGTTGAAATAGGTTTTTTTTCCTTTTATCTTCACCAAGATTGGAATTCAGAGTTTAACAACACTTTTTCCGAATCAATATGTGTGTGTATACATTGGTGTCTTGTGCTTTTTGTCTCATTGTGCTTTTAAGTTGGATTTCCCTATTTACTAATTAGGTTAAGCATCTTTTCATGTTTATCACCACATAGGTTTCCCATTCAAGCTTTTGCAGATACTTTCTTTTTTTTTGAGTAGTTTTTGTTTTTCTAATTTCTTTGAAATAATTCTTAACATTCTGGCTACTACCTCTTTTCAGTTACATGTATAGTATCAAGATACTTTCAATTCATGACTTATGTTTTTATTCTTTTTTAGTGTTATGTGATAGACAAAAAGTTTGAATGATTTCTTTGCATCTTAAGAAATCCTTTTCTACTTTAAAATCATAAAAAATATATTGTCACCTAAAAGTTTCCCTTTCACATTTAATTATTTAATCAACCTGGAATTGATTTTCATGCATGTCGTGCATGCATTCAATTTCATTTTTTTTCATGCAGATAGTTATTATAGCTCCCCTTATTGGAATACAGCATCATTTATTTGCTCATTGATCTAAAGTCACAACTCTGTTATAAATCAACTTTGTAAACACATATGTGTAGGTCTGTGTCTGGGCTATTGTCTTAGAGACTAACTCGTCACTTTCTGTGTAGCAGAAATTCTATTTTCAGTTCAAGCCTATTTCCTTCTGGGCATACTGTGCTACCACATTTCCCAGCCCCTCTTGCAATTGAATGAGGCCATATGACTGAGTTCTACAGGGGATGTAGACAGAAGTTACGTACATGACTTCCACACCTGGCCCCAAGTTTCTCACAAGATCCTTCACAGTCTCTCATCTCAAGCTTGTGGCACACGTGGAGGACCCAGTAGAGCACTGCGAGTCCATAATCAATGGCAGAGTCTAGGCAGGAGTCTGGGATTTTGAACTCCTCCCAGTGCATCTTCGTGTATCTCTCCCTCTTCATCTGCTACTAGTATGCCTTGAACGTTTGTTTTCATTATCACTTGTTTAAACACATGCAGACAATTGAGACCCAAGTGCATGAAGGGAAGTGAGAAAGTAACCAGGTCAACTGCAAAAAACAGGTGTGGAGGGGCCAGGACTGAAATGCATGTCTTTCAAATATTTAGGATTTTTATTCTAGGCATAGCTGTTTCAATGAATGGTGAATACTGTCAAGAGTTTCCTCATTCTTTTCTACCTGAAAAGAAATCACATTAAGAATTCCTTGAACTTAAGGGCAAATGTTTCTGATGTTGTTTTTATAGTCCTTCAGTGATACAGATATCTATGCTGCCTAGAGCATTTGGAGGCAGCATCGTGAGCACAGCTTCTGAAACCAGCTTTTTTTATACTTACTTGTCTGCAATTCATCTTAATTGTGGCACACAGAATCGTCTCTAGTTACAGCCTGCGGGATCTTTCAGTTGGGACTTTCGAACTCTTAGCTGTGACACATGGGATCCAGAACCCTGACCAGCCACTGGACCACCAGAGAAGTCCCCCCAAAGCAGCTTGGTTTTGTACCTTGGCTCTCTTGCATAACTTGGTGATGCTGGGCAAGTTATTTAACCTCTCTGTGTCTGCTCATTTAGCCATAAAATGAAGATGATAATGATCTCATTCCATAGGGCTGATGTGAGGAGTAAATGTGATGGTTTATGTAAAGCACCTCAAACAGTTAGGCAGCCTAGATGTAGCAAGTCTTATTAAATGTGAGTTATGTAGTGTGAAAAATCCAAAGTAATGACATATATTTGAGGAGACAGAAAAGATAGGTGGACAAGATTAAAAATTCAAATTGATGAATAATTGTGGAATTAGAAAGATGTGTTGCTCTAATAGGATATTCTGGTAAAAATTAAAATACATACTGGTCTTACCATCTGATGTATTTGTATCCGGCTCTTAGGAAAACTACAGAAAAAGCCTATACACAGTGAGTTTTTTTTTGAAGACAGTTGCCAAAGGAGCTTAAATTATTAATGTCTTCCATGAAAAGTATTATTGTATTTGAAAAACTATGAAGTGAACGACTCTTTGATACATAAGCACATGCAATTTATAACTAGAATGTTATAATGAAGGGTACAAATAGCCTTTGTCAAAATGTAGATAAATAATTGTTCTAAAAGTTTCCCTCAAATGCTGCCAAATATATTTTAAGGTGATCATTGCATAACTCAGAAAAGACAAAGTGGACAAGAGAATTAAAAATATACACTTCTTTATTGTCAAAATTGACAAACTTAATTTCCTTTAACAGGAATATTAATTTAAGGGTCTCTATAAAGCCATCACTATTTTGTGAGTATAAAAGACAAGGGTCAAAGACAACTGTTAGTGGGAAAAGGACAACAATTCTACACACAGGCCAGATTCCTCACCCACAGAATCACAATGACCTTCAGAGCCCTAGGCAATAATAGACATGCAATACCAACTCAACTGATCTTGGCCCAGTCTGGTAAGATTGGCTTTGTGGTATCTTTCCAAGCACTTGAATAGTTCCATTTGTTAGAACACTTGCTGATTTGAACAGTGAAATTTTAGATCATTTATGGGATTAGAAACAGGATCACATCTGCTTTTGAACTACACTAGGATGAACCCATGGTCCCTACAATGCTGGCCTCAGGTATGTAAAGTCCTGCCAATAGCTTGGGCAGGAGACCTAAATAAGCTCCTGATCCATGACCGACAGCAAGGATGTGAAGGCCTTCCTGAACGAACATTATAAAGTGGAGGCTATGCTTTCCCCTTAACATCAAAAGATAAAGATCTAGCTAGTTGGAACAAGAGAAAAAAATAAAGGCCTTTATTGTTCCCTAGGGACAGGTGTCCAAGGATGAAGAAATCTGGGTGTGCATGTACTGGTTATCTAGATCACAATTTTAATACTCTAGTCTATACTATAAACCAGATGTGTGTGTGCATTAAGTCACTTCCGTCATGTCCAATTCTGTGTGACCCCATGAACTGTAGGCTGCCAGGCTCTTCTGTCCATGGGATTCTCCAGGCAAGAATACTGGAGTGGGTTGCCATGCCCTCCTCCAGGGGATCTTCCCAATCCAAGGATCAAACTCAACTCTTTTATGTCTTATGCATTGGCAGGTGGGTTCTTTACCACTAGTACCACCTGGGAAGCCCATAGACCAGATATCCATAGCCAAAGGAGACCTTGTAAATAGGCCTATCTTAAAAATTAAAAGTGGTGGTGTGCAGCTATCTTTGAATTTTCAGGTTAAGGAAGTTTCCTTCAGATCCCAGGAAAGGCCAAGGATGAGATAACACTGATATGGTGAGACAGTGATATCTGAGATTAAGTATATGTAAAAGTAAAATGGAGCTAGATTATCAAGTGAATGAGAAAGGAACCCGAACTCACTTATCCTTGTATACACTCACCATTCACTCAATAGAAGAGTAAACAACTACATGCAAAAACCCAGCATTTTCCATTTTTCTAGTTTAAAAATAAAATTAAATACGTATGAACTAGAAAAACTGATCATGTATTGTACCATATTATTTAAAACAATACTCTGGTTACTGAAATGGTAGCTCAAGTTTTTACCACCTCTTTGAAACAGAAGAGTGGAGAGGATGCAAAGAAACAGAAGTTTGTAACTCTGTTCTCAATGCAAGATTCCGTTTTCACTTTTGCATGAGGTTAGGATCTAATTAAGCTCACCCACTTAATTCTATCCTCCAGTATAAGAACTCTTCAAATTTGAGTAGGGGCAGGAAATGGGTAGTATGAGCTTTTGGAAATTTCGATGGGCCAAACAGCATTCATTTAAGATTCTGTGATTGAGAGGATCACACTGAAAACTTGCAGAAAAAAAGCCATATAAAAATCAAACTAGGCAAAGTGGGTTTCTACAGTCTATTAGCAATACTACCTGGAAAACTTGTGGAGTCAAATAAAAAACTAACATGTACTGCTGCTTTTCTTTCCTTATGCTATTCCACTCCATTTTATAAAAACTGCGGTAAATGCAGACAATGTACTCTCTCGCTGGTCATTTCTCAATAGCCCCAAATAAGCCCTTCAGTTGGGGTGGCTGTGAATATGAAACACAAGGAAGATGAATTCAGTTTGGTGTGCCTTGCGGAGAGCAGGCAAGGCAAACTACAATGACTTTGGGCGGCTGTGAAGTTTTTATTATCCAATCATAAAAAGGACTCTTTCAAGTGCTTCCCTTTTAGCACTCTTCAATGACTGTTGTGCCAATCAAGGAGTAAAGCTTTTTCTTAACAAGTCGGAATCCTGAGCTCAAGATCAGAGTTCGCCTGAGGCCAGAGGAGAAGCGACCTCGGCTAAAGAAAAAATCCCTGAAGCTCGTCCATGAGCAGGTCTCCTGCTTAAACACAAGGGTGAGCTCAAAGGTGGGCACCACGCTTGAATCACACACAATCCTATCCAGCTTTTTACATACATTTTCAATTTCCAAGTTCACGTGCATAACACAGCCCCGCAGACCGCAGGGCTCTGTGGAGGAAAGTCTCAGGACGTCTTGAGCAATCCTCTGGGTCAGTTTCTCAGGAACAAGGACTCTGGAGCAGCCAAGTTTGGTGTGCTTAGATTTGGACAGACAATTCTCCAGCATTTTAACCAAACTCTGGCAAGTTGTCTCCTCAAATACCACCTCATTGAGGTTGGGCTCAGGAACAACATAATCCCAGTAGTCAAAATCTGTGGAAAATGGAAGTTTAAGATTAAAACAAACAAAAACAAACCCAGGAGCAGGAAAAATACACCCAGATTTGGCAACACTGTTTATTTCTATCAGATCTACTTGTTTTAATATTTGTTTGGAAGTCATCTGATCCCACTTTGCTGTTAACTTTCTTTGTAATAAAGCAAATCAATTGACCTGAGACTGAAAGTTCATCTATGAAATAAAGGTTTTGATAAATAGGGTAGGTAGGCTATAACCATTTTTCAATAAATTTATATGCGTATATACACACACAATCTTAAAGACTATGGAACCAAATCTATTCATGGCTATTTTAGAATACCAGTGACCTTCTTTTCTTTCTTGCTCCCTGATTTGCTTACGGGGGTTTTCAAGTTTTCTTTTATAGAGACCATGCATTAGGTTTGGACTAAAAATGTTAGTAATATTTTTGGACGAAGGATTGTTACCTTCTAAGAATTCATTCCTTATTGTAAAACAGTTTTTTTTTTTGCTATTATTCTTCAGTGATGAACTTAAAATGACCTTGATGATGAGCTATATTAAACATCAATTAAGTTTGTATTTTCGTTAAAAGTCTTTACTGGAATGACCTGTGGATCCCAATTTTAGCTTCAACCTCTTTGATTAAAAATTGCCCACAGAGAAGACTTCTGAGGTTCGCAAGGATATTTATAACTGGCTGGGTGGTTTTTTTTGGAGCCAAGCAAAACAAAATAGTCCTAGGAAAACAAAATTAGATTTGCTCAAAGGAAAAGAGATAGCTCTGCATTTGGTCACCTACCTTCCAAATTAATCCTACCCCTTGGCAGGATGCCACACCACACACACAGTCAGCTGAGCAGGTCACAGGCAGATGCCCTGTGGGCTCCCTGCCTGAAGCCTACTGCACCTTTGTTGGCTACTTCATCACTTATACACTTAGATCACTGTGTGTGTGTGTGTTTAATAAAACGAATGCACTCCAAACTATAAGGCTCGTCTTTTTTTTTTTTTTTTAATCTATGTTGAAGACAGAGAATTTTAGAGCTTTGGCCTATAAAATTAGATCATCAACCACTTCACCTTCTAAATGAGGAAGGCCCAACGATATTAAGCAATTGATCTATGTCCACACAGATCCTTAGTGGCAGCACAGCATGTTAATTTAGAAACTGTTGTTTAAAATTACAAAACAATATGTCCAGCATCACTGCAGTTTTAAAGCTTCCCTTTGGCATTAAAAAATGAAATAATGGGTATATCCACAAATAGAATACTACTCAGCAACAAAAAGGAACACATACTGATAAATCAACAGCATGGAAAAGATCTCAAAATCATTAGGTTGTGGGAAAGAAACCAGATACAAAGAGTACAAATTACAGGACGCATCTGCATGTAGTCCTAGAGGTAAAAGTAATCTGTAGTGACAAAAAGGAGATCAGTGTTTCCCTGGAGACAGGGGAGAGGGAAAGTGGGTAAGCAAATGGTTATGTGGGGCTTTGGGGGCAGAAGGTGACGGTACTGGTTACACAGGTGAATACATTTGTCAAAACACGCATAACTGTATACTTAAAATTCACCATAATTTCACAGTCATGTAGGGTAGGGACCTGTATAGTTTTTAATCCCAAGGAGTCTATCAGCCACAGACTAGATCAGGTAGCCCTTGGGATTTTGTTTTTTGCTTCTTTTGATTCTCACTATCATAGACAGACGATGCTGTTTTAAAGCATCTCTTTAAGATGGATTTTACCGCATCTCTAAAATTCAAGGACAGGGTCGACACGGCATGCCCGCCAATCTTAATCCAACCAGGGAATGCGGCCTTTGGAGGGAAGAGAGGTAGGCGGTTGGGAAACTCACCATTTAGTAGGCTTCCCGGGTGGAAGCCATGGTCCAGCAACTCTGAAATGCTGGCCGGGTTCTTACTGCTCAAACTGCCAGTTGCAACCATGGTCAACGGCTCTGTTTCCCTCGCGGGGCGGAACGCGGCCTTTCCGGGGCGCTAGAAAAAGGAGGCAAGAAGGACAGATTTGCAAAAGCAAGCAAGACGTGCAGGAGCTCCTAAAATGCCCAGCGTTCCCGGAGCGAACAAGGCGAGGCATTCATTTTCCAAAGGGGTGGAATCGGCCTCTGCAACTCAGGTTCACAAAACCCCGGGAGCAAAGACGCCAACTAACAGCCGCAATCTTCAACTAACTAAAAGTTGGCAAAACTCGGAACCGACGCGCCCCGCGGAGCTCACCCCTGAGCACAGACGAGCGGAGGCCCCCGCCCCGATTCCTCCCACCCAGGCAGCCCCCGGCCTCACTTGCTGCGGGTGCGCGGGGGCCGACGCGCTCGCTGGTCCAGCAGCGGGTAAACCGAGGCCGGCCCGGTCTCCAGGAACCCCCTCCCTCGGGGGCTCAGCGACCTGCGGGCCCAAAGAGCCACCGGCACCTTGCTCTCCCCCCGCCCCGCCGGTTCAGGCTCCTCCGAGCAGCATCGCCGCGGGGGCGGCGAGCACTTTATAACTCGGCCTCCTCACCCGGCCCCGGCCCGCCCACCTGCACCGCCCCGCCCCGGGCCCGCGCCCCGCCTCCCCGGGCTCCGGTTGCATCTCCGCCCGCACACTTCCAGCCGCCCCAGGCGAGCCGCTGGGAGTTAAGGAAAAGTTTGCGGCAGGGTTGACACCTGTTGTTTCTTGGGTGGGCCACGGGTCACCACGAGTGCAATCCTGGGTGCGCGACTCGCCCCAAACTGATGGCTCGCCTCCGCCACCAACCTGGATTCTTTGGTGCGACCCCTCTCCCCAGCGTGTGCACACACACACGCTCCTGATGGCCTTGGTGAGGTTCTGTCTCGGGGAAGCGGGAAGCTTTCTGACCTTTGTCTATGACCGTGACCCGAGTCTTTGCTCTGACATGCCGAACACTTTGCTTAAATATGTTTAGCTGTTCAACGGGCATCATGTATGCACTTCGTGCTGGCCTCTGACGGAGTCAATTCTACTCCGCGTCGCGTCCCAAGGCTTCTGTACCATCCTTCCCCGCACGCGGTCAGCTCTAGCTTGCCTTCCCGCATCCAAGACTCCCCAGCCTGGGGTCTTATCTGCACCTTCCTAGCGTTTCATCTATGACTAATGCTTTTTCTTCGGGAGAAGGGTGAGCCTGTTACTCTTCTAATTAGACCTGGCTCCAGAGCTCCAGCAGCTTGAATGAAGGGGAGTTTGCCAAGAGACTAAACAAAACCTTTAGTTGGTAGCTTTATTCCTAGTTTTTTTTTTTTAAACAGAATCTCCATAATGGCTGTATCAATTTACATTCCCTCCAACAATGCAAGAGGGTTTCCTTTTCTTCACACCCTCTCCGGGATTATTGTTTGTATATTTTTTTGATGGTGACCATTCAAACCAGTGTGAGGTGATACATCATTGTAGTTTTGATTTGCATTTCTCTAATAATGAATGTTGTTGAGCACCTTTTCATGTGTTTATTAGCCATCTGTCTGTCTTCTTTGGAGAGATGTCTGTTTAGTTCTTCTGCCCTTCCTGCAATTTAAAAAAAAAAAAAAGTGGGATTTTTGCTGCTTCCAGTACCAGGCTAGGTTTCTGGGAGCAGTTGTGGTTCGCACGGAGCGAAGTTCCTGGCCAGCCCCTTTAGGGGAAGGAACTTGGGCATGGGCAGTCTTGAGGGGCTTGGGGGAATAAAGACACAGTGTTTTATATCCCTGTGAAGCTTGATGTCCTGTTCTGAACCTGAGCGAGCAGTGGAACAGAGGAGCTGGGCAGGGTCAACACCCTGGCACATCCCATCAGCAAGAAGCTCCACGTTCTGTGTTCTTCCACAGCGCCTAAGCCTGCCTGGTCACTCTCTGGTGTGCCAGTAGGAGATGATCTGGTCAGAGCGAGCTTTCCCAAAGACAAGTGGGTCAGGAGAGGTGGGTGGTGGGTCAGGAGAGGAAAGGGAGGGGATGCTTCAGGGAGAAGACTTCCTACAAGTAGGAGGTGCTACCTTTGGCTCCCAATCCTGTAACCTACAAGGATCTGTAGGTTAGGTCCTTGAGAAGCAGTTTCAGCTGTCCAGGTTAAAAGCTCTTCTGCAGTAAAGCAACAGCAGAAGGGGTAAGGAAGGTATGACAAACAGATCAGTAGCAGGACACTGGGAGGCGGAGCAGCAGAAATTAAAGCCAGCTCCACAGTCCATTTTTAACTCGGTTCAGGCAGCTGTGCTGCCTGAAGGTCAGGGAGCCAAGGAAGGAGATGCTGATAGGCAGATTTCCACTTCTACTTCAGCAATAGAAAACTGCCAAATAGACAAGCCCGTTTAAGCCAAGCACTTGCAGTGGCAAGTGTGGTCAGGACCGATGGATGGTCAAGTCGGGGACAGCAGCTGCCTGGCAGCTGGGGGTAGGGTCGGGACACCACCCTCCTTATCTGGGTGGCAGTGCCAATAAGGCTCACCTGCTTCTAAGGAGAGTAATTAGGATTGATATAAAAGGTGATGTGAACGTATACTGGTGAAGTAAAGAAACGACCCATTTCAATTTCCTTAGGATATTTAGGCATAGGGCTTCTCAACTGGCTCAGTGGTATAGAATCTGCCTGCCAAGCAAGAGACGCTGGTTAGAGATCCCTGGGTGGAGAAGATCCCCTGGAGGAGGAAATAGCAACTCACTCCAGTATTCTTGTCTGGAGAATTCCATGGACAGGGGAACCTGCAGGGTTATAGTCCGTGGGTTTGCAAAAAATCAAGACGCTGAGTCACTGAGCACGCATGCATAAATTAAGTACTCCCAAAGGGCCAGAAAGATTATTGAACCTTATAGAAAGTAGCCGCTACTCTCAGCTCACCTGAGTAACTGAAATTTTGCCAAGTCCTTGGGGATTTTACCACAGAAAATAGTTTACTTATGTATGAAAGATGAATAATGTAATTTTTTAGCTAAAAGGGCCTTGCTTTCAGAAATTATAGAACATAAGAAATTACTGACATAGAACACAGTTCCTGGGATAATGAGTGGAGACTGTCTTTTAAAAATCTACTTAAAAAGGTAAAAAATCCATTCTTTCTCTGGTTTGCATGTTTTCAGGGTTAAATGAACAGAGCTGATTTTTCCAAAGGAACTATAGAACAGACTTAGGAAAAACTATTAAGTGCCACAATAGTCTTGTCACAAGATAACACACTTAGTGTGTTAGAGTTTGTACTGTTGTGAATACAATTAATTATTTACAACTGAAAGTTGATCACATTGGAGTACCTCAGGTGTTTACCAGATACAGTGATGAAGTTTATTTCATTACCGTTTTGTTATATCCTTTCTAATTAATATTATAAAGATAGGGAGGGTACTTACTGGAAATAACCATTGTATATGAAGAGAAAATCTAATTGATTAAATAATTGATTAACTTTCAAACACGAGTGTACTATAACAAGCTACCAAAATCATAAGCAAGGACTTTAACTTAAGCATGCTTGCTTTATGACTGTAATTTACTCATCTGTCTTCCCACAAAAAAGAGAAATAGCAGTAATGAATGGCAACAGTATATTCATCTGATGCATACACTAATATTTAAGTTCCATGCTTCCTCATGTATAAATATAGTGTTTATAATATCACTGCTTACATAAAGTGCAAATTCAAACTACCGATATTGTAAAAAACAAAGACAATATGATGTTTTAATGTGTTGTTATAGGAAATGCTGGTGTCTTGTGCCTTTGTGATTTAGAGTGTTGAATATTTATTACTTGTTTGCCAGCCAGTTTTCTCTTTTTATCCAATATGTACCATTGCTCCTGAGCTGTTATTAATACATTTACATTCAGTGCATTGCTTATTTCATTTCATAAACCATGACACCAGAGGGGGAAATGACTGTGTTTCTTAATCTGTACAATGGATTCAGGGAGGATTTATAGAACATTGAAGTTGATCTGTGCAATATCCAAAGCCCCTTAGCAAACTCATAGGGTTGTTGTGAAGATTAAAAGAGAAACCCTTATAATCAATTCAAAATATTATCCCTTTTTTAATAAAACAAATCTGAGATCTTTGATTTCACTCTGTCTTTGGCCTTCCTTGGTTGTGCTAAATTCTAACCCTCATGTGAGGTCTAAGTGTTCTTAGAGCCTGTTACACAGCATGTACTTAATAAGTGATAGTTATTGTTGTTGCTTTTATTATTATCTTGAAATTGTAGTTTTCTGGTTCAATGAAGTAAACGCTAGAAGGGCTACATGGGGTTAGAGAAATTAAAGTATTAATAGAACACAACTTATGGTCTTTAATGTTTTCAGGAAATCTAGAAAATATTTACCATTGATTAGGAAAACCTTTTTTATTAGAATATGTGCATAACTGTTTTGGGGAACAGTGAATGAGATCTCCCAATGATATGTAGGAAAATATTGTGGATAAAAAGTTATCATGATTAATGCCTGATAATCTATAAAATGGTTTCCTAGAAAAAAATAAGACATTTACAAGCATTGACTGTAAACCAACCAGTCGTGTCAAGATAAGTATGACATTCTGGATAGATAGTTCATCATTATTTTTATTTGTCTTTGAGGATGTTCCACCCAATAAAAGTTCCATTTCATCATTAAACATGCAATATGAGTTATTCTATGATATATTGAGAGATTTTCCATTAAATAACATGGAGCCTTATTAAGTATAAGGTGAAAAAAAAAGATCCAAAATAAAATAATATAATATCTACTGCTGCTAAAAGCTGAGAGAATTTTCCAGTAGCAGAAGGCTTTGCTTCTCTAAATTTAAGCAGATAAATGGTTCCCATAGTGACTTATCTCTTAAAATAGTTGTATTTTTTTCTCCTTATAAACAATGGTATGTATTATATCCTTTAAAATAAAGCACGCTGTTATGTTTAAATGCACAGTCTCTACTTTTCCTTAATTATGCAAAGGTTTCTAATTCAGGTGCCTACATAAGGGAATGTCAGCCAAGAATGTGCAGTAGGTCCTTAACATTTTTCTAGGGAAGCAACTTAAAATTTTGGCAAGCCCCAAATTTGAGAATACTAGAATGTCATACCATTTCTTTGGAATTCTTATAAATAAAGCTATGCATTCATGTAGGTGCTGGTCCTTCATTGTTCCCCCTCCCTTTGCCAGCCTAGTGTCCTATTCTGGTGGACAAGCTTTGTACAGCTTTTGTTATTCACATTTGTTTCCCAGAAAAGTTATAATTTGCTTCATGGCATAAATTTGGGGGATAGTATGAGAAGAGAATTAAATCCCAAGAATGCCCAGTGGACTAGATGGGGTTTCTGCAGAGTAGCCTTTGGAATATATCTGATCCCCATTCTGAAGATGTCAAGTATATTAAAATGAAAAAGCTTGATGAAGTCACAGAGAGGTTCCAGTTTTTAATGTTTATGGTGCAGTAGTTAAACATGTGGACTGTGGAGCCTGACTGTTTAGGTGCATATCCCAGCAATGACACAGACTAGCTGCATAGACATCAGTAAGGTCTTTAATGTTTCTGTGACTCCACTTCTGTCTTTAAAATGAGAATTGTAATAACTTTACCTGATGAAGGGCCTTTGTGGGGATTAAATGAGTTAATACATAATGGACTCAATACACATCAGCCATGATTATAACTGTGTATTCTGCTCTGATCTTGAAAAATCCCAATGCTCTGGTGATTTTGTTATGAAAAGGTAGCTGGAGGAGTGTGACATCTGTTTAAGATGTGGATAAAAGTGTATCTTTGTTACACATTCATTTATTGGTTGGTTGACATTCAGAAGTATTTATTGAATATTAATTCTCTGCTAGGCACAGAGAATGCAGGAGTCTTTATATCCTAGAGACTGTAGTTTAGAAAGAAGTACAGACAAATAAATACAGGATTACAATTAACAAGCCGAGTTAGCCAGGGGAGCTACAGTGCACTGTGGCAGTGCAGTGATATAAGCACTAATACGTTCTGAAGGAGGTTTTATAGCCTTGCTATTTACCTTGTTTCATGGACCAGTAGCATGAACATCACTTAGGAGCTCCTAAGAAATGCAGAACCTCAGTACTCAATCCAACTCAAACAGAATCTGCTTTTTAAAAAGATTCCTAGGTGATTCGTATGGTATGCAATTAAATTCTGGGAAGCTCTGCTTTTTCAAAAAAGTATTTATTTATTTGGCTGTATCAGGTCTTAGTTGCAGCATGTGAAATCTTTAATTGCAGCATATGAACCCTTAATTGTGGTATAGGGATCTAGTTCCCTGACCAGGGATGGAACCTGGGCCCCCTGCTTTGGGAGCATGGAGTCTTAGCCACTGGACTATCAGGGAAGTCCTGGGAAGCTGTGCTTTTAATTAAAGAGAATAAACAAAACAATAAGATGATCTAAGTGTTTGTAAAACTTTTTCTGGGCCAATTAATAAAAAGTGTTTATTGATTTCCTACTCTATAATAAGGCCTGGCCTTGATGAAAGGTGGTTTCCAGCTGGGCAAATGTTTGTGGATTCTCCATAGCTCCTCTTGGCCATTGTGGCCTTGGGCTTGGCTTGAGAAATCATGCACAGCTATGTGAAAACAGTCCTGTGCATATAAATAATATTATAGAAAAATAAAATCCTGTTTAATAAACTTGACACACTATCAAACTCTAAATTGTTTTTAACCTTGATGAAATGGAAGCCAGTTATGTAAAAAAGGAATGGGCTTACATTGTAAAATGTATTTAAAATGATTGATTGGTAGAATGTTAAATTTGGAAACAACAAATTTGGAAAGAGGGCAGTAGTATAGAAAGATATATGTCTTATTACCTCCAAATTTACTGGAGAGGGTAAGTACAGTTATGCAAGTTTTCATCTCTTCTTCTGTAATCATATCATAAAATATACTTTAAAACATTGACTTGGTGTTTTGAAATATTGTGCTGTGGTTAAGAACTATTTTAATAAATGATATACAGTAACGGAGGTTCTAAATCATAAATTGCTGAAGCAGCCTTTTGTGAGATGTCAATATACTGGACGCACACTGAAGTACATTCAGTTGTGTGACATTATTGATGCACTGTATCAAGTTGAGCAATAGATGGTACTTAGAAAATAATTACTTTGGCAGTAGATTTAGATGTCCATATGCTAAAAGCAAAACAGTGCTCACCTCCATATGTGGAGGGGAACAGCACACCTCAGTGATTTGACTAAAGGCTGTGACTCAGTCAGGCTAGGCTGCAAATCCTGGATCTGCCACAGACAGGCATGGTGAAATTAACTGAAATCCTTTGAATGTCAGCCTCCGCATCTGTAATGTAGAACATTAAAGGAAACAACATATGTTACATTTCTGGCAACAAAATTTATACATATGAAGAGCTCAGTCAAAGGTGACCATTCTGAATGCACATGGCTTATATGAATTTGCACATGTAAAAGCACATTCTATTTAAATAAATAATTTGTCATGTGCTGCGTTGGGTTTTTCAGGATGTAATAAATTTTACTTTGCAGATAATGGATAATAAAGGGTATATTAGCAGGAGAATTAGGAGACCTGGCCCCCCATGTAGCTTTCACATGGGCTTGATCTCTGACCTGGAGACAGGATAAGTTAGTAGAATCACCCAGAAGTATTGAAAAACTAAAAAGAGATTCACCCCGCCTGGAGGAGGAGAGAGTTATTTATGGATTCCAGAGCAATAGAGACCAAGGTCTGACTTTTTGGCAGTGTCTAGGAGGCAGCAGACACTATAGAGGAACTGGGCAGAGTTCCCATATTTGAAAAAGATTCTCACTGCACCCGGAGGGCCATTCAGAGCAGCAGGAAATGGCCAGATCTGATGAATGCTGATGGCAAAAGTGATGGACATGTTGTGGGCAAACAACGACTAGAGGGAGGCTGTCTTCATCCCCACCCCACTCCTGGAATCTCAACATTGCACAGAATTCACCGTCTTTGACATAAGCATTGGGTCTATGGAGTGGGAGGATGAGTCTGGTGAGGGGAAGTGGGACTGAAATGAAAGTAACCTACTTCTTGGTGGAATAAAGCATAAATATCAGATACTAAGCTAAACAGTAAACAAAAAAGCAGTAACATTGCTTAGTTATAGTTATACTTCTAAAAATATGTTAATTTTTTATTTCAATTTGCACATCATAATGTGGCTTTCTTGGACACTGTACTTTTAGCATTTATATCTAATGTAAGAGTTCCATTTTCAATGCACAGTTACTATGAAAACTCCATAAATAAGATATGTATTTGTATTTTCTAAATCAGGAAACTATTTTAAATACACATTATAAAGATATAACCCTTGTAAGAAATTAAGTAGGTAGAATCTAACAAGTTTAATTGTAAAAATTAGTTTTAAAATAATGATCTTTACACTTTTATCTTACTCTTAAGTAACCTAGGGGAAGTATTACTGAGGCAGGTCCAGAAAACTCAAAATAGATTAAATAATAAAGTTAATAAAGTAGAAACTTAAAAGCTGTAAAGTGAAAAATCAAATTCCTGTTGCTAACTTCTCATTCATACCATTCTTTGAACCCCCTGCCAGGAAGTAACCATTTTTATTAGTTTTTATGCATTTTTCTAGAATTTCTTTATAGAAATACAAGCACATACTAATATATATTCTCATTTTCACACTTTTTTACCCTAAAGGGCAAACTATATGTTCTTCACATTGCCTTTCTGCACTGACTATATAATTTGAGAGTTCTTTCTGTATGAACTGAGAGTTACTCTCTCTAGCCTGTAAAGTAGTGGTGTTCTGCCTTATAGATTTTCATCTGACCTGTACATTACAAGGGATATTTTGATTACTGATAGATATTTTGCAGTTACATACAATTCTGTAATGAATAATCTTACTCATAAGTCACTTTGAATGTGGGAAAGATTAAGATAAATTCTCAGAGGAGGGGCTTTTGAAATCAAAGACAAACATGCAAATTATAGTTTTGAAAGATCTTGATCAATTATCTTTTTCAGAGGTTGTACAGTTTTGGGGACCCACCAATAAAGTATGAGGATTTCTCTTCTCACAGTCTCTCCAACATTTGTTCACTTCATAACTATTTTAAGCATTTACTATGCCTTTTTATATAGTTTTAATGTGCTCTGAAAACCTATTGGCTGGAAGTTACAATTTCATTCATTCATGGTAGGAAATGTCCTATTTTGAAAAGGGAGAAACTGTAAGTGGAATGTGTTAATCACAATTCTCAGGAAAAATTAGAAATACATCATAGTTTTCCCAATTCCCAGTTTTGGAAAAGTATTAGGGCTGTATCTACAATGAGTATTATAACTTCACTGATTGGTCAGTTAAGGCAGCAAATTTTTTTTTTTCTACATCTACATTTGTGCTAAATTTTCAATCAAATGTTATGGTTATGTATTTTGGTTATGTAAGGACATTGCTATGTTTATTGAGGCCAAAGTTCCTTTGGTTTTGGTTAAGGAGAAAATCTGCATTTAAAAAGAGAAAGACATCTTTTTAAACATAAAGTTTACAAATTGCCCATAATTTTATTTCAGTGTTCAAATAATTCAATAACATTTCCCTCTTTTAACCACTGCAAAATTATAACTGTATTATAGCTCATGGTAGAATATTCAGTTAGATGAAATTTAGTACATCAGATGTCTGTGGATATAACTACTGAGTACAGAAGAGAGCATGGGTTCAAGTGCAGGTTTGAGAATGTTCTAGATCTGCTCTGTCTAATTGATAGCGGCTACACACATGTTGCTATTGAGCACTTTAAAATGTGACTGGTCCAAAGTGAGATGTGTAAAATACACACCAGATTTCAGAGACTTAATCAAATATAAAGAATGCAAAACATCTCATTAATAATTCCAAGATTATGTCTGTTACATGTTGTAGTGGTAAGATTTTGATATATTGGATTAAAGAAAATATATTATCAAAATTAATTTCACTTGCTTCTTTTTAGAATTTTTTTAGCATAACTACTAGAAAATTAAAATACTGTATGTGGTTTGCAGTCATCGTTCACCTTAAGAAATACAGGGCAATACTATTCTAGATCTTTGCCACTTCACCTTAAAAAAGGAAGCATAGTAGCTTCTTTGCATATAAATGAGGATTTGAAAATTCTTTTTTTAATTTGAAGTATAGTTGTTTTACAATATTGTGTTAGTCTCAGGTGTATAGCAAAGTGATTTGGTTATACATATGCTTATATTCTGTTTTCTTGAGGGTTTGAAAATTCTTAAAATTATATTCTATAAATGGTAACTATTAAGTTGGGGGATCAGGTTTACTGAGATATACTTTAAATATATTAAAACCTACTGTATTTAGTGTAGCATTCTCAAATTTTAAACAACTCTTACAGGCATGTACCCACCATTACCACCACAATCAATACAAACAATTCCATCACCACAAAATGTGAGTATTTGTAATCAACCTCTTGCCTGAGGCCCAGCCCTGGGCAAACATGTTACACATATGGATTCACAGTCTGTAGACTTTTGAGTCTTGTTTCTGCTGCTTAGCATAATGCATTTGAGATTCATCCAAGTCGTTGTGTTAGTAGTTCTTTCCTTTGCATTTCTGAGTACTATTCAACTGCATACATGTACCACAATTTGTCTATCCATTTGCAGTTGAGGGACATTTGGGTTTTTTCCAGTTTTTGAGGATTATGAGTAAACTCAGTGTATATATTTGCTTACAGATTTGTGTATTAATATACATTATCATTTCTCGTGGATAAGTACCAAGAGAATGGAATTGCTGAATCATATGATGTTTGTTTAATTTTATAAGAAGTTGCCAAAATGTTTCCCCGAGTGGTTCCAGTTTCGTACTTCCCGCCAGCAATGTATTAATATGAGTATTCCAGGTCTGCCATACCTTTGCCAGAATATGATACTGTCATGCCTCTGCTTTATTTCTTTTTATTTTAGTCCTTCTAACAGGAATGTAATAGCATCTCATTATGGTGTTAATTTTAATTTTCTTCATGATTCATTTTGTTCAACATCTTTTCATGAGCTTATTTGTTATAGGTATATATTATTTGATGAAATATATATTGAAATCTTTTGCCCATGGATTTTTTGAGGCTTGACAGTTCTTTATTATTATTGAGAATTTGAGAGTTCTTATTATTGAGACTTGAGAGTTCTTTATGAATTTAAGATACAAGTCCCCTATTAGATAGATGCTTTGCAAACATTTTCTACTAGTATGTAGATTTTTAATTCTTTTAGCAGTGTATTTTGAAAAAAAGCTTTAAGTTATGATAGTGCCCAATTTGTCAGTATTTTTATGAGTCATATTTTTGTGTCATATCTAAACATTTCTATATAACTCAAGATTACAAATATTTTTCTCATGTTTTCTTCTAGAAATTTTATAGTTTTACATTTATGTGTATGATCTACTTTGAGCTCCTTTTTATATACGATAGAAGGCTTGGGTTAAAATTATTTTTTTTTTACTTATAGATGCCCAGTTGCTCTAGCACCGTTTGTTGAAAAGCAATTTTCTTAATGGAATTGCCTTTGCAACTTTATGAAAAGTCAATTGACTATATACATGCCACTTTATTTTGGTATTTATTGTATTCTATTAATCTATATGCCTGCCTTTTACCAATATCACAAGTCTTGAAATCAAGTAATGTGAATCTTCTAATTTTGCTCTCCTCTTTCAAAATTATTTTGGCTTTCTAGTTCCTTTGTGTCTTCATATGAATTTAGAATCAGTTTATTAATTTCAGAAGAAAACGTCTCCTGGGATTTGATTAGAAATACACTGAATACAGATAAGTTTAGAGCAATTTATATTTCAACTTTTGAGTTTTCCAATAATAAACATGATACTAGTTCTCCATTTATTTAGGTCTTTGATTTCTTTTTTAAACATCTGTAGTTTTCAGCGTACAGAAACTAAATATATTTTGTTAGATTTATACTTATTACATTTTATGTTAATTTAAAATTTCAAGTTCCAGTTGTTCATTGCTACATATAGAAAGGAGAAGGCAATGGCAGCCCACTCCAGTACTCTTGCCTGGAAAATTCTATGGACAGAGGAGCCTGGTGGACTGCAGTCCATGGGGTCGCTGAGAGTCGGATTCAACTGAGCGACTTCACTTTCACTTTTCACTTTCCTGCATTGGAGAAGGAAATGGCAACCCACTCCAGTGTTTTTGCCTGGAGAATCCCAGGGACCGGGGAGCCTGGTGGGCTGCCGTCTATGGGGTCGCACAGAGTCAGACACGACTGAAGTGACTTAGCAGCAGCAGCAGCAGCATATAGAAATGCAATAGAAATACAGAAATGCTATAAAAATGCAGAAATACAAGATATAAGAAAAATTGATCTGTTCTTTAACTCTTGCTAAAATGACTTAGTACTTCTACTAACTTTTAAATAAATTCTTTGGGATTTTCTCCACAGGAAATCATGCTGTCCACAAATGGATAGTTTTATTCCATTCATTCCAATCTGCTTTTGTTTCATTATTTTACTTTTCCTTTATTGCACTGAGCAAACCCTAAGGTGGGATGTTGAATGTGAGTGGTGAGAGAGGACATCCTTGTCTTGTTCTCACTCTCGGGGAAGCATGCAGTTCCCACTGTGAACTGTGATATTAGCTGGAGACATTTTGGAGATTTTCTCCATCACACTGAGGAAACTGTCTATTAATCCTTGTTTGCTAAAA
This sequence comes from Muntiacus reevesi, assembly GCF_963930625.1. Classification (NCBI taxonomy): domain Eukaryota; kingdom Metazoa; phylum Chordata; class Mammalia; order Artiodactyla; family Cervidae; genus Muntiacus; species Muntiacus reevesi. Next base: position 23,648,949 of record NC_089264.1, on the reverse strand, counting down.
GCATTTTTATTATGAATGGATGTTAAATTTTGTTACATACATTCTTCTACATCTTTTGTGATGGTTATGTGATTTTCTGCTTTAATCTGTTGATATGGTGAATTACATCTATTGATTTCAGAATGTTGAACCAGCCTTGCCTTTCCTCATGATTTCATATTCTTTCATATTCATTTCATGTTGCTTTCATATTCTTGGATTTAATTTGCTAGTATTTTGCTAAGCTATGACAAATATAGACAGTGGATTAAAAAACGGAGACATTACTTTGCTGACAAAGTTCCATCTACTCAAAGCTATGGTTTTTCTGGTAGTCACGGGTGGATGTAAGAGTTGGACCACAAAGAAGGCTGAGTGCCAAAGAATTGATGATTTTGAACTGTGGTACTGGAGAAGACCCTTGAGAGTCCCTTGGAGAGCAAGGAGTTCAAACCAATCTGTCCTAGAGGAAATCAACCCTGAATATTCTTTGGAAGGACTGATGCTGAAGCTGAAGCTCCAATACTTTGGCCACCTGATGGGAAGAGCCGACTCATTGGAAAAGACCCTGATGCTGGGAAAGATTGAAGGTGGGAGGAGAAGGGGTCGACAGAGGATGAGATGGTTGGATGGCATCACTGACTCAATGGACATGAGTTTGAGCAAACTCTGGGAGATGGTGAAGGACAGGGAAGCCTGGTCTGCTGCAGTCCATGGGGTGGCAAAGAGTTGGACACGAATGAGTGACTGAACAACATTTTGTTAACAGATTTTGCTTCTATTTCATAAGGGATGTTTTCTGGAGTTTTCTTTCTTATACTATCTTTGTTTGATTTGGGTACCAAGGAAATATTGCTCTTATTAAATAATGCATGTAGTACTTTCTCCTCTTGTATGTTCTGAAAAAGTTTGTGTAGAATTGATGTTAATTCTTTTTTAGTTTTATTTTAAATACTGTATCTGTGGAGACTTTCCTAACACTTGAATCTAAATTAGGTCCCCTCTGTTATTAGCTCTGCTGGTATCCTTTTTATTTATAGATTTTGCCATGAGTATAATTTACATTTTTTGAAAGTTTATTTCTTTAATGCCAGCATTCTCTTCTAAGAGGTCAAGTCCATGTCTGTGCTGTTATATGCCCATTGCTTAGCACAATGTCTAATAAATATTGAATGAATAAATACATGAATCCATAGGATTTAATGATTGTCATTATTCATTATTCATCATACAACTGTGAGCATTTTACCTATAATTATTTACTAGATATTTATGCAAACTTCCTACCATGAACAGGAAACATTTCAGACACATTTAATAGGTATTAAAAAACATTATTTTGTAACAGAATTAGATAAGTACAAACATAATAGCTTTCCATATGGAGTTAGCATTTCCATACATAACCTTATAATGTGAATTGAACAACCTAAAATTTTGAGAAAAACTAGAACTTAAGTTTAGCCTTAGCATGAAACAAAAGATTTTAGTAAAAATAAAATGATGTTTTACTTAGCTTTTACAGATTAAATGTAATAGATTTAAATGAAGCATTCAATGTTCTACATTTTCCTTTTTTAAAAAGTAAAATCAGCTAAATATGCTTTGGTAAAGCAAATAGCAAGTTAGTCAGAGCAGTAAGCAACATACAGACCATATGGCCCAGACACTAGAGTATAGAAGCACCCTTCTGTGTCGAGGTTTACAAAGGAAAAAGTGCAAGGAAGGATTTGCAACTTTCATGGCTTCCATTTTAAATAATATTTCAACTTGTTCTCTTTGAGCAACTGCCATAATTTCGTTTCTTTCAGTAGCAGCAGAAGTTTTGGGGAGTGGAAGAGAAGGGATGCCTATGAGTAGGCAATTAAACATGTAGAAGAAATTATAACCATGTTTGAAATAAAATTAAAACACAATTAAAATTCAAGCAAATGTGAGTTTCCCTTGCCAGTCAACTTTCATTCATTAATTCTTTCATTCTTTTGACAAATTATTTTGAGGGCCTGGTTTGTGCAAATGGGCTTCCCAGGTGGCGCTAGCAGTAAGGAGTCCACCTGCCAATGCAGGAGATATAAGAGACATGAGTTTGATCCCTGGGTCAGGAAGATCCCCTGGGGGAGGGCACGACAAGCCACTGCAGTATTCTTGCCTGGAGAATCCCATGGACAGAGGAGCCTGGCGGGCTACAGTCCATGGGGTTGCAAACAGTGGAACATGACTGAAGCAACTGAGGTCACGTGTACTAAGTGCTGGTGAGGGGCGGGAGTGAAATGGGGAACAGTGCAGATACGGAATTTGTCTTCATGGAGCCAACAGTTTAGTGGGAGAAAACAGTACGTAGGAACTAGCAGCAGGTGATATGAAGTCCTTTGATAATGGACATAGTATAAACAAAAGGAATATTAACCTACTCAAGGATGTGGTTGTTTGATTTCCTGTTTAAAACACTATTTGAAAGATTTGAAGGAACTGAGTATATGAAAAGGGGTGAGGAGTGGAATAAATGTTATAGGCAGAGAAATTAATACTATTGAAAGTCAATATCCAGTGGGCACTTTCCAAGTGTTACACATGAACAATTTCTTGTCATCTTTATAATGACCCTATGAATTGAGTGGTGTCATTCCTAATTTAGGGCTGAGGATGAGGAATGAGGAACCCAGAGATTTAGAAGCTTGCCTTACGTTACACAGGTAGTAAGTGGTACAGCTAGGATTTGAACAATGTTACTCTGTGTGTGACTATTTGCAGGAAAGATACGGAATAGCTGGATTGTGTAATGATGGTGGAGGGAGGTTGCAGGTTGGGGGAAGTGGGAGAATAAGTGGTGTCAGGAATGAGATTGGAAAGGATGGAGATATGGATCAAGTTCTGAGGAAGCCATGTAAAGGAGCAAATTGAATATCACTTAAATGTGAGCCATATTCTCTCACAGTTTAAATTCCTACCTTGAGCTCTTTCATCTTACTTGGTGTAGTAAAGAATATGGTCTTAACTCAGTTGACATGACTTAAACATGACAAAGACTATATTCTAGTGGAAAATTATTTTGCTTGAAGAGAGTTTTTCTACCCCTGAGCCAAGTAATCAGGGAAAGCTTCCTTTTGTGAATTTACAGCTTCCTGACAAACTATCCATTGTGTATAGTTTTGTTTTGTTGTCTTTTTCTTTTACTGAAATATATTCATTTTATTTTTGTCTTTTAGTCAGAATAATTTATTAAGAATTATTACTTTATATGCTACCATGACACAGTGAAGTATTCTATTTTATAGTAGGGATATATCACAAATGATTTGTTATGAAATATAAGGTATTACATTTTATGGACATTTTAATTAAAAAAATTAACTCAAATTCAAAATTTTTCTTGCATATAGCCATTACATTGTAATTCTTCTTTATGAGTGGGAGCAGAAAGGGTTATTTTTAGCATGCATTCATTGTGTAAGGAGGGGTTTTATGCATGTAAATGACATCTGTTGAGTATATCAATGTGGATAATCAATTGGCATGAAGTGTGTTCTTGGGAGGTTTTCCTTTAACTCAGGAGATTGTGTTTGTAACCCTAGCAAAGGAGCCAGGAAAGGCAGCAGAGTTGTTCAACATCAGTATATGACCGCTGTGGGGAAAACAGAGCAAGCACATGTCTCTTCAATAGTGGGTCAATTGTGAACTCTTTGAAAACGTTAGAAAGGCATTGTAGACAAAGACTTAGAACTCCTTATTAGGAGAGTCTTGCTCAGAACTGATTTCTACATCCACATATTTTCAGAACATTGGACTCATAGCCCAACATTTTTCTGAGTAGAACTGGGCATGTTTATTGACCAGCAGAATGGTCTAAGCTCCAGTCCTTTTCCAGAGGCAGATCAGAGATTTTATGGCTCTTCAGGATTATTAGATTTATGTGATTCTACTTCCTTTCATTAGTAACATTTTAGATTATGCATTGCTTATAAAATGTGTCTCAGAAGATGATTTTGTATATCTACCTTTTTAAAAATAAATGTATTTCAGATGGAGGTTTTTCGTGGGATGAAAACTTCTTTAGACTACTTCAAAGAATTATTGCAGTAGGCCCCTCTGGAAGGAAAAGGAATTCTTGTCTTTGTGTTGGCTTGAGTCCTTGCTCTGGTGTTCTGACCTCTGTACTAGGAATGCAATAAATTCTAATTTTTGGTTTGCTGATTCAGAGTTAAGAAAAAAATCTCCTGCAGTCCCATTTTATTGTCAACCCTCTTAAATCTGGAAAAAAGGAGAAATTATACTTTATGGAACTCTATAACGTGGCTTCATTTTGGACAAGGAGAAAAGAAGGGAGCCTCCTTTTATGCATTAGACTTTCTTTGAGTTCCAGGGCTGGTGAAGGGGTCACAAAGGTCAAGGTAGCATGATACTAATTGAGCTGACACGTGCATTCCGTCATACACGACTGTTGCCACTTAAAAACATTAAAAGCAAAAAGCACACAAAAAATAGAAAATCAATGATTGACAGTCTGACAGGACAAGTTGACTCAGCAATTAAGTCACCGTTTTCCTAATTTCTGGAAGAAATCCCGTGTGTGATAAATAGTTTTTCTAGAAATTAATTGGTAAAAGTAGGTAGTCCCCTTGGACTTTGGCTCTTCTAGCTGGGGAGCTTTGGTCTGGTGCGGTATGATAGGTCTCCTCACACAAACCTTGAAATCGTGAGAAGTGGAAGAGTTGGCCAATACTCTTATCTGGTACTTGTTCATTTGGGGATAAAGAGACCTGCTCAATCATCTCTTTGCATATGGCAACATTCTTAAACAAATACTTTGTACCTGGACAAGGAGCTGTGCTGTGTTCAGTCGTGTCCAACTCTTGAGACACAGTGGACTGTAACCCACCAGGCTTCTCTGTCCATGGGATTTTCCTGGCAAAAATAGTGGAATGGGTTGCCATTTCCTTCTCCACTGGACAAGAAGAGCCCTTGGTAAAACTATGAAGCAGGGAATTTTACTTTTAATGACCAGCCTCCCTTCCTCTCCTTCCAACCTGACCATTTTTACCCACTTCCGGCCAGCTCCTGCAGCACAGTTGGGCTTTCCCAGATACTTAGCTGAAAACCCTGGCTTCTTCATTGTCGGTCAAGTTTGCCCTCCTCTGCCATGCCTCATACTCCAGGCTTTTCCCCTGTCCCTTAATCCCCCTTCAAAAACTACTTGGCTCAGTTCCAATCACTAAGTGCTCTTATTTTTAGGCAATAATGGATGGCCACAACCCATGGGATATTCTGTAATTCCTTTTAATGCATTAGATTGCTTATATTTTTCTCTCTTGGATAATATAATTCTCAGTCTAGTTTAAAAGGTAAACAATTAGAACAGTTCAACAGATGAGTGGGAATGGCCTTTATAGGCCATTTATTCCACATTCTTTCAATTACTGCCTATTCCACAAATACCTAGAATTCATTTTATGGGTATATTGATGTTCCTTGTTCTTGAAGACAGTTCTGAGCAACTAAGGCTGTTTGGGAGTTTTCAAAATAAAGAGCAAAGGAAAAAAAGTGTTGTATTACCTTTACATATTTTCCAGATAAGTCTTCAGGACTAGAAGAATCCCAAAAACTACACAAATTTTGTCTATTCACGTTACTAATTTTAAGACATAATCTGGGGTCTTCCCAGGTGGCTCTAGCAGTAAAGAACCTGCCTGCCCATACAGAAGACCTAAGAGACGTGGATTTGGTCCTTGGGTTGGGAAGATCCCCTGGCGGAGGGCATGGCAACCCACTCCAGTATTCTTGCCTGGAGAATCCCATGAACAGAGGAGACTGGCGGGCTACAGTACATAGGGTCACAAAGAGTCAGACACGACTGACGTGACTTAGTACGTACACATACAAGACATAATCTAGTCTAATTGTCTGACTTAAAAAGCTGGGAAACAGGGGTAAAGAGAAGGGAAATATATATAAGGTCACAGAGATTGATTATTGACAGAATGGGAACCAGAACCTAACTTTTAATATAATTGATATGACATATTTTATTTCAATAAAGATGAGCAATAGCTTTAAATATTTATTATAAATACTGGGGCTTTATATGTCCTATTATAAAGATAATTTTTAAAACATCATTCTCTCCCATTCTTCTTCATAAGTTCCATTTCTAATTTTCTTTCAAATCTAACACAAATTCACCTTCCTGGAATAAAATGCATGAGATTATCTTACTCCAAACTTATGGTATTTGACATTAAGTTCAGTTCGGTTTAGTCGCTCAGTCGTGTCTGACTCTTTGAGACACTATGGACTGCAGCACACCAGGTCACCCTGTCCATCACCAACACCCAGAGTTTACTCAAACTCATGTCCAATGAGTTGGTGATGCCACCCAGCCATTTCATCCTCTGTTGTCCCCTTCTCCTCCCACCGTCAATCTTTCCCAGCATCAGGGTCTTTTCAAATGAGTCAGTTCTTCACACCAGGTGACCAAAGTATTGGAGTTTCAGCTTCAACATCAGTCCTTCCAATGAATATTCAGGACTGATTTCCTTTAGGATGACTGGTTGGATCTCCTTGCAGCCCAAGGGACTCTCAAGAGTCTTGTCCAACACCACAGGTCAAAAGCATCAATTCTTTGGCACTCAGCTTTCTATATAGGCTGACTCCCACATTCATACATGACCACTGGAAAAACCATAGCCTTGACTAAATGGACATTTGTTGGCAAAGTAATGTCTCTGCTTTTTAATATGCTGTCTAGGTTGGTCATAACTTTGCTTCCAAGGAGTAAGCATCTTTTAATTTCATGGCTGCAGTCACCATCTACATTGATTTTGGAGCTCAGAAAATAAAGTCTGCCACTGTTTCCCCATCTATTTGCCATGAAGTGATGGGACTGGATGCCATTATCTTAGTTTTCTGAATGTTGAGCTTTAAGCCAACTTTTTCACTCTCCTCTTTCACATTCATTAAGAGGCTCTTTAGTTCTTCTTTGCTTTCTGTCATAAGGATGGTGTCATCTGCATGTCTGAGGTGATTGATATTTCTCCAGGCAATCTTGATTCCAGCTTGTGCTCCATCCAGCACAGCATTTCTCATGATGTACTCAGCATATAAGTTAAATAAGCATGGTGACAATATACAGCCTTGATGTACTCCTTTCCCGATTTGGAGTCAGTCTGTTGTTCCACAACTGTTGTTCCAACAGTTGTGACTGTTGTTTCCTGAACTGCATACAGATTTCTCAAGAGGCAGGTCAGGTGGTCTGGTATTTTCATCTCTTTCAGAATTTTCCACAATTTATTGTGATCCAGAGTCAAAGGCTTTGGCATAGTCAATAAAGCAGAAATAGATGTTTTTCTGGAACTCTCTTGTTTTTTTGATGATCCAGCGGATGTTGGTAATTTCATCTCTGGTTCCTCTGCCTTTTCTAAAACTAGCTTGAACATCTGGAAGTTCATGGTTCATGAATTGCTGAAGTCTGGCTTGGAGAATTTTGAGCATTACTTTACTAGCATGTGAGATGAGTGCAATTGTGCGGTAGTTTGAGCATTCTTTGGGATTGCCTTTCTTTGGGATTGGAATGAAAACTGACCTTTTCCAGTCCTGTGGCCACTGCTGAGTTTTCCAAATTTGCTGGCATATTGAGTAAAGTACTTTCACAACATCATCTTTTAGGATTTGGAATAGCTCAATTGGAATTCCATCACCTCCACTAGCTTTGTCCATAGAGATGCTTTCTAAAGCCCACTTGACTTCACATTCAGGATGTCTGACTCTAGGTGAGTGATCACACCATCGTGATTATCTGTGTCGTGAAGGTCTTTTTTGAACAGTTCTGTGTATTCTTGCCACCTCTTCTTAATATCTTCTGCTTTTGTTAGGTCCATACCACTTCTCTCCTTTATTGAATCCATCTTTGCATGAAATGTTCCCTTGGTATCTCTAATTTTCTTGAAGAGATCTTTAGTCTTTCCCATTCTATTGTTTTCCTCTATTTCTTTGCATTGATCACTGAGGAAGGCTTTCTTATCTCTCCTTGCTATTCTTTGGAACTCTACATTCAAATGGGAATATCCTTCCTTTTCTCCTTTGCTTTTTGCTTCTCTTTTTTTCATAGCTATTTGTAAGCCCTCCTCAGACAGCCATTTTGCTTTTTTGCATTTCTTTTCCATGGGGATGGTTTTGATCCCAGTCTCCTGTACAATGTCACAAACCTCCGTCCATAGTTCATCAGGCACTCTATCAGATCTAGTCCCTTAAATCTATTTCTCACTTCCACTGTATATTCATAAGGGATTTGATTTAGGTCATACCTGAATGATCTACTGGTTTTCCCTACTTTCTTCAATTTAAGTCTGAATTTGGCAATAAGGAGTTCATGATCTGAGCCACAGTCAGCTCCTGGTCTTGTTTTTGCTGACTGTATAGAGCTTCTCTATCTTTGGCTGCAAAGAATATAATCAATCTGATTTTGGTATTGACCATCTGATGATGTCCATGTGTAGAGCCTTCTCTTGTGTTGTTGGAAGAGGGTGTTTGCTATGACCAGTGCGTTCTCTTGGCAAAACTCTATTAGCCTTTGCCCTGCTTTATTCTGTACTCCAAGGCCAAATTTGCCTGTTACTGCAGGTGTTTCTTGACTTCCTACTTTTGCATTCTAGTCCCCTATAATGAAAAGGACATCTTTTTTGGATGTTAGTTCTGGAAGGTCTTGTAGGTATTCAGAGAACCGTTCAACTTCAGCTTCTTACATTGCATCAGCTTTTAGGAAAATGTTTTCGGTATGTTTAACTATAGAGTCCATTCATTTATTTAAAAAGAAAGCTACTGTGTCTAGTTTGTTTGTCTGATTTTCCCCCAAAATAACTATTCTCTTTTCACTCACAGCACCCAAAGGATGCTCTGAAATGCTGATGTCAATGCTTTTGATGTTTCTCCTTTTCCCAACCTGTTCCCTCAGCCTTCTTTCTTCTGGGCCACTGTAGTTTGAAAGCAAAAGGTGTAGTGGAGATTAGACCAAACATTCTCAGGGCTGATTGCAATTGAAAACACCTTCAGCTGGTCTTTTGGAAGATATGGCCTAAGGGAGACTTGTATCTTTTTAGTTATACCACAGTCAAAGCTAAAAATCTGTAAGTAAATAGGCTGGAGGTATGGAAAGCTGGTTGTAAGGGAGAAAAAAATGCACAAGGTTTTTAAAGGTTTGGAGGAAACAGTATCTAATTTAGATCAACCTTCTGTCTCTGCTTTTTATATCCTTGCTGTGAATTCAGGAAAATGAGCTCCCAGTTTAATTGTACTTTGGATGTGCACTGTGTAGTTGTGTGTTTAGAGATCTCATAAATTTTTGCACTTTAAATGATCCCTATAATGCCCTGAAAGAATCAAGTCTTCCTGGAAAATCTCAAACTTGCTCCTGGGGAGTTTATTTCTCCCAGTGGAATCTGATTCACCATGATATTTATAGTGGATGTTTTGATTCTGTGCTGGTGCCTTGGGCTCACAGTGCATTTTTTCTAGACAGTGTTGTCATGAAATGTGACTTGCAAAACTATTTAAAGGCTAAAGCATCCTTGTAAAAAACATTCTTTTAGGCACAAATCAAGACTGAAGGCTAAACTATTTCTAAATACCTCTCTCTACCTACCCCTCCTGGCTTCTGCTGGACTCTGACGTGAATTTTGATGCTTAAGAATTAACTGAAAAAACATCAGAACTAATGGAATACAGAATCTTACTCCCATATCACTAGGGGAGGGTATAAATTTTAGCCTCTCTCTTAGTTACCAGAAGCAAAAGTCAGTCTGACTTAAATCTATTACTGAAAAGATTGTAGTTTTTGTGTGGAACACATTTACCCCCACTTCTGAGATAAACAGGGTGTGAGAATAGTTGTGTAGCAAAGAAGGTTCTCTTCTTCCTCCTCTTCCCTTCTCTTTCCTCTGGGAGAGGTATAATAGTGCTTTTTCTAACAGTGCTCAGAAATTATGTTCTGAAAGGTGATTGTCATTAGTGAGGTGAATTTGCTTCCTTTCCGTATGTTTGCTTTTTATAGATGCTTGGTTATGAAGCATGACGATGTAAACTTCTGCAATGGCCAGAAAGGATCACCAGGTTTTCAGGACAAAACCAGGAATGGTGGCCAGTCTGAATTTGAAAAGCCTCCAGGATGGAGCTGGGGCTTTGGGGAGAGGCCAGAGGAGATGAAAATGCTGATATGGAAGTCAGAGGGAGGAGAGAAGAGCAGAACAGACCAGAGAGGAAAGGTCTGTAAGACTCACCCCAGAAAGACTCATAGCCAGTGCTTTTCAGCAAGGGTAAGTTGCCCCAGTTTCATCTGGCAAGCATTCAACCTCTTCTAGAGTCATATATGGCTACTTGCAACTTGGGGTTAGGTGATGCTGGTGTCTAGTGAGGAAGGCCAGGTGCTGCTAGCTGCCCTGTGATGTATGGGACAGCCCCCCGACAGAGACTCAGCCAGCCCCAGATGTCAACAGAGCTGAAAAACCTGCTCAGAACCATCTGAGGAGGGACTCAGTGGGAAAGAGTAATGTTTTGAGCACCCTCTGCACACTCACACAAAACCAGCTGATGGCACATTATTTTCTTCCTGGTAGCTATACTTTTGACTCTCCTAGACATTGCAGGTCAGCTGGTAAAGAATCTGCCTGCAATGCAGGAGACCTGAGTCCAATCCCTGGCTCAGGAAGATCCCCTGGAGGAGGGCATGGCAACCCACTCCAATATTCTTGCCTGGAGAATTCCACGGACAGAGGAGTCTGGCTTGCTACAGTCCATGGGGTTGCAAAGAGTTGGACACAACTGAGTGACTAACACTTTCACTTTTCAGACATTGTGGCCATAGCTAAGGTTTCAGCATTAGGTTTTTCTCCCCACATTCTTTACCTGAGACTCTATCTGTAAACACACACACACACACACACACACACACACTCATATATATTCCCCTTTTCCTTGGCATATTAAATCTCTTCAATCTTCCTATATCTTCAACACTTCCACCCCTGGCCCTTTGCCTATCTTATCAGCAAAGAAATACTTGTTAGGATGTAGTCTGTTATTCACTTATTTATCCATTTCTCCAATGAATTTATTGAGGGCCTGCTGTGTACAAAGCATTGTTAGATACTCTTTGGATCCATCAGTACATCTGAACAAAACAAAGACTTCTTGTGGAGATTGCATTCTAGTGAGGAAGATAGACAATAACCAATCAATATGTAATACATAAAAGTAATTTTTTTAAAGTGTTATCACTTTGTTAAAAAAACAAACAAACAAAAAAAGAGGATGAAGGTAAGGGAGACAAGGAGGAAATGGTCATATATATTCTTATTTTCCCTCCAAATGCTAACCTTTGGTAAAAGGAGCTCCAAATACAGTGATGAGTCCAATAATCCCAAGTCTACCCAGGCAATTCTCTTCCAAGAAAGGTTGAATCCCAGGAGCATGTTTGTAAAAGTTCTGCCAGTTCAATTTATGAAATGGTTCACTGGTCTTAAGCTTAAAATGTAGGTAATCTGGAAGCCCAGGCGTTGGATTATGGTTCAATAATTTCTTGAGGCCGCTATGCTATTACTGAGAGTGAATGAAGGCGGTTTTCCAGAAAAAGATGACTTTTTGGCCAGCACATTATCTGCTATTACTCTTGCTATGAAGTCATAAATAGCATACTTTGTAACTTTAAGCCGCGTATTCTTTGTTTTGTCAATTAGCTCAGAGAGATTTTCAAATAACTTAGGCTGTAGGTATTTGCACTGTGTACAAAGATGTGGAAGTCAGAGTCCTGAAACTTAAAGAGTTCACATCTAGAAGAGGTGGACTTGGGTCATACTTCTCCCTAGTGTGTAGTTACGTGTGATCAAGACAAAAATCAAATGACATAAAAATACAGAGGATCAAGAAAAAAAAATCACAACCAAAGATGCTGAGGGTACTCCCTGGAAAAGATGTCCTTTGAATAAGTCTTACTTATTGAATATGGTTAAAACAGGCAGAAAGGGGAGATGGACTGGGGAGCTTCCTAGCCTAGAAAGAGTAAGAGGCAAGCAGTAGGGATGGAATGCTGACAAAAAGTGTTTTGGAAGCTGCAGATTAAGTGTGCATTCTGTGAGCACAAGCAGGTTTTTGCAAAGGATTGCTTAAAACTCTTAAGAGCCAGATGGGTTCAGATCACACATCTGAACAATTCAGTTTTGAAGTGTGGTGCAGCCCATTGGAAAGGTTACGGCACTGCTTTGGAAGGCTAGGTTTTCTTCATGATATTTTTTAAATTTGTGCTTAAGTTTTCCACTTGAAAACCTTTGACCAGTTGAAAAACTTCACCTGCGTGAAACCGTCATTTGAGGCACTCAGGCTTCTGAAGCCAGAAAAGCTACATTTCAGTGAACCCTCCCCATTGAAAAACTTGCTGCTCGAATTTTCCCCTCCCATTCCTTCTGGATATCATGCATTACCAATATCATCCCTTTTCTGTCCTACAGCTCTGCCAGTCTTTTTCAGTGTTGAGCTTTATCATAACTGTTAAAGAGGAAATTATGTATTAACTCAAAAGACTGAAAACTATGGTGCAGTAAGGCAATTACATTTAAAAACCTAATGTTGGCAATGTAGCTTTGAGACAATGTACATGGAGCAAAGTATATTCCCCAGATGCAAATGAAATCCGTTATGCTGCCTGCCCCATAGCTGTAAAAAGCCTTTTGGGAACTCATGCATATACAATAGGCAGCATCTTCAGGAGCTGATTTATTTAATCAGAGTAACTACTTATAGAGCATTAATTAAAGAACTCAGGCACTTTACTTGCCTACTCCCTCCTCCCCAAACACACACTTTTTTTTTTTTTTTTAAATCATTGCTACCTTATTTAATTCTGACAGCAACTGTGTGAGGTAGGGATTATAATTCTGACTATGTTACAGGTGGAGAAACTGAGGCTCAGAGAGGTTAAGTAACCTGCCTATGGCCCTAGTGATGGAATGGATACAGGCTGTTTGAAGACCCATTTCTTGGAAAAGACACTTTGCAGGAATATGACCTTTCCTGTGGGAAGTTGAAACAATGCTAGCAAAGACTGATATTCTTACATCCCTACTTTGGAGTGGGATGCTCTGACTTGCTTCTTTCTTTTAAATGAAAAGATTTGCTTTTCATGTTGGTTGGTATTTTTCAGAGTACCCAGGATTACATTTTGGTCGCCCTTGAAGGGTGGTGGGTAAGAGAAGAATTTTAAGGGTTTTGACTTAAGAAGGAGGAAAAAGTAGCAGACCTAGGTTTTCTGACATCTAGATCTTACTAGTGCTTACTCCATACTTTTAAAAATAGCACTTGCCATATTGTATTTTAATTTTTCTATTTATATCTGGTCTCCTTCCCCTCACCTTTAGGTACAGAGTTCTTTAAGGATAGATGCTGTGAAAGTGCTGCACTCAATATGCCAGCAAATTTGGAAAACTCAGCAGTGGCCACAGGACTGGAAAAGATCAGTTTTCACTCCAATCCCAAAGAAAGGCAATGCCAAAGAACACTCAAACTACCGCACAATTGCACTCATCTCACACTCTAGCAAAGTAATGCTCAAAATTCTCCAAGCCAGGTTTCAACAGTACGTGAACCATTACCTTTTAGATGATCAAGCTGGATTTAGAAAAGGCAGAGAAACCAGAAGTCAAATTGCCAACATCCGCTGGATCATTGATAAAGCAAGGGAGTTCCAGAAAAACATCTACTTCTGCTTTATTGACTACACTAAAGCCTTTAATTGTGTGGATCACAGCAAACTGGAAACTTCTGAAAGAGATGAGAATACCAGACCATCTGACCTGTCTCCTGAGAAACCTATATGCAGGTCAGGAAGCAACAGATAGAACTGGACATGGAACAACAGACTGGTTCCAAATAGGAAAAGGAGTACGTCAAGGCTGTATATTGTCACCCTGCTTATTTAACTTATATGCAGAGTACATCATGAGAAACACAGGACTGGAAAAAGCACAAACTGGAATCAAGATTGCTGGGAGAAATATCAATCACCTCAGTTATGCAGATGACACCACCCTTATGGCAGAAAGCAAAGAAGAACTAAAGAGCCTCTTGATGAAGGTGAAAGAGGAGAGTGAAAAAATTGGCTTAAAGCTCAACATTCAGGAAACTAAAATCATGGCATCTGGTCCCATCACTTCATGGCAAATAGATGGGGAAACAGTGGAAACAGTGACAGACTGTTTTTTTGGGGGGAGGGCTCCAAAATCACTGCAGATGGTGACTGCAGCCATGAAATTAAAAGATGCTTACTGCTTGGAAGAAAAGTTATGACCAACCTAGACAGCCTATTAAAAAGTAGAGACATTACTTTACCAACAAAGGTCCTTCTAGTCAAGGCTATGTTTTTTCCAGTGGTCATGTATGGATGAGAGTTGGACTATAAAGAAAGCTGAGTGCTGAAGAATTGATGTTTTTGAACTGTGGTGTTGGAGAAGACTCTTGAGAGTCCCTTGGATTGCAAGGAGATCCAACCAGTCATCCTAAAAGAAATCAGTCCTGAATAGTCATTGGAGGCTCTGATGCTGAAGCTGAAACTCCAACACTTTGGTCACCTGATATGGAAAACTGACGCATTTGAAAAGACCTGATGCTGGGAAAGATTGAAGATGGGAGGAGAAGGGAACGGCAGAGAATGAGATGGTTGAATGACATCACTGACTCAATGGACATGAGTTTGAGTAAACTATGGGTGTTGGTGATGGATAGGGAGGCCTGGCGTGGTACAGTCCATGGGGTCACAAAAAGTCAGACACGACTTAGTGTCTAAGTGATACTAAGTGAACTAAGGATAGAGACTGTGTCTTTCTCAATTTTGTTTCACCAAATTCTGTGTGGTCTATACAATGTCTGAGAAGTAGTAAGTGTTCTATAATCCTGAATTTTCAGTAACACCTAGGACATGAGACAAGAAAACCTGGATGGTGCAGAGGAGAAGCTCAGACAACATAGAAGAAGCGAGACTAGAGAAGACAGATAAGCCCAATCATCCAAATACCCCAAGAACTGATGGTTGACCTGATTGGTTGTGTCAATCAAAACAACTGATTATTTTGTCTTTAAAACAAACTTCCCAGCCTTTCCAAATTTGCAATTTTTGGCGGTTGAATTATTAGCAAACTGCCACCCTCACCTAAAATCAAAAGGATTCATTCTCCTGTTGTTCCATGCTGACCTGTGTTATTTTAAGTTAGTATGTAGGATTAATGGTTAGAGTACTTTTAAAATCAGTCATTAGTTTTTCTAAAGGCAGGTGGTGACGTGGGCTTTTTTTATTGGCATCATTTTGGTAAGATGTTCATTTTCTTAGTCTCTACTTAGATTGTGTGTATAGTAATTTTGTATTTGACTAAGCACCTTTATAGAAAATAAGATAGGTGTTTTCCCTCAGAGTGTAAATTTGCTGAACTAAGATAAGCTGTTACTTCATCTTTTCCCTTAAAAATCTAGTTTTTCCTGTTTCTAGTCAAGCATTTATTAAATCATTAGGAGAAAAATTTAGGTCATCTTTTTAATGTGCACTGACCTAGTTACGTTTTCTTTCTAAGCAGCTGTTTAAACTAGATTTATTGAGGAAAATGGTTGGTTCAGTCTTGCATTAAGTCAGATAGCACAGAAAAATGAGGAAGATTTGCAAAGTCCAGGTAAGCTATGTGGCTGCTTTCTCCCCTTTGCTGTCTTTGGTTCTGCCCCTTTCCTTTAGATATCAAGGTGTTATTGGCTATATATGATTAACTGTTTTATATAGTGTCTTCCTTTGAAAGCCTCTTAATTCATATTAAATGGTGATGATTCTAGAATCATCATGTTGCTTGGATCCTTCCCCAGATTAAAGGACACATTCACAAAGAACTGTTTTGTGAATAATGAACATAAGCAACAGCCACACAGCAGCAACAACTCACTGGACAGTTTGAAATTGCACATCTAATGCCCTCAATTGTTTCTTTGAGAGTTGTGTCTTCAGAAACATAAAATAGGATCGTAGAGTGAGTTCATTTTTAATAAATGAAAATTTTGTATTCTCTTTATTTGACAGAAGATTTTCTTTTGCTTTCACATTAATGACAGACTTCTAGATGATTATGTATGGAATTCTCCAAATTTCTTAGAATAATCCTGCTAAAAGTTTAATGGGTCACAGAATATCTCTGTTCTAGATGGAGTTGTTCTGATGGAATATAAGCAAATGGTCTCCTATTCTAGTGCCAGCCTTACTGCAAAATTATGCCTGAAATATACAGAGATCTTAGGAAAATTTGACTTTGTTCACTGTCTTCCACTGTTTTTGTTTTTATCTAGCTAATTTGAATTTCAGGGAAAACTCAGCTGAATAAAACATTTCATGTAAATTTTGTTTGATCTGGTTTACAGTTTTACTTCTAATGAGGCACCGATTCTTAAATCAGCCAACTGGAACTAATAATCCAGCAGAAAGGCGATGCTCCCTAACACAGCCAACCCTTCCAGTTCTAGGGGATTATGCACTCCAATAGCCTACTTTAACTGTTTGTTGAACAAACCTATCTCCCTTAGTTATGCAGTCTTTGAAAATGGTTCTGATTTCCTGTCAGCGCCTTGGGAATCTAGAGAGGGGTTTGGAGAAAAGCCTTAAGAATCTCCTGCCTTTCCTCCTTTATGAAACAAATTTGCTTTCTTCTTTCAGTGGCTGCCCTTTCCTCTGTCATCCTGGTCCTATTTCTGCTCTTTTGTTCACCTCTATGCCATGAATAGACCTGTGGTTTCTCTCTCTCTACATTTAGTCTTACCTCTCCGCCCCTGGGAAAGCCAGAGTCCTCATGCCTACCTTGGGAAATCGTACCCATGAACTTCAAGGCTCAGCTTGAAAGCCATCTTCTGCTTGAAGCCTTTCCCAAACACCTGTCTCTTTCTCCCTCTGCACTTCTTCAGCATTCTGGCTGGTACTGTATCTACTGCAGCCTTTCTCTCTTCCTGATTACTAGGATCATTTGTGTATATCTTATCTTCCCTACTAGGCTATGAACTCCCGGAAAGTGGAAACTCTGTCCTTATTTACTCTAGAAAACACAGTTCAATACCTGGTATAAAATAGGAGTTCAATGATTTCTGGAGTGCGTGCGTACAGATAATATCTTAGGGAATATTCTCTCACATTAGCCAGTTGCACCCCCTCCATTTCGCACTGCTTTCTTTCACCCCAGATTCCAGAAGTAGCAGGTCCCACATGGAGGGGCAAGTCTTGGGCTCTCTCTCTCCTATGTCTATGTTAAACTGGCCAGAGGCTTGCCAATAAGGGTCCTGATAAAAGGGAGCCACATCTAGGACACGAGACAAGAAAACACAGTTCATTTTGATCTCCTCAACATGCTGCTTGTTGGTTTCAGTGCCCATCTCATGGAAATGAAATATTTATTTTCCTATTATCCATTTAATACCTGGATTTTAAAAAATGTGTTTATATATGAGCAGAACAGAAAAGAAGATGCTTCTATTTTTTTATGACAAACTGATTGCATTAGAGAGAGATTATCATTTGATTTCACAGAGGAATACATATTGTAATTATTAGACTGTGAAATGTCTCCAAGCAAAACTTTCTTACAGTCTCATTAAATATAACTTCTTTAAGTTCTAAACTCTAATTTCACTAACCAAAGGCAATGTACTCATGTAACTACAAAAGTTTAAGACATTCAGAAGAAGAGTAGTAAGAAAAAAAACTAAAAATTCAAGCAATTCATCCAAAACAGCAAGTGATAAATGTGAAAACTACTGCTGCCAAAAATGTAGCTGTAAGCATAAATTCAGAGGAAAATGTACAGGAACGATGCAATGTTTAACATACCTTTTAATGGTAAATTCTATACTATATACTACTGCGTCTGGAGTGATTAATGATGTTGCAGAGAAATTCTCATAGCATCCTTGGGCTTGACTCTGATGAGAACCATTTTCAATAACTCTTGAAGATGTTTTTCATGCCCAGTTTACTCATGCAGAGAGTAGGACAGAGAGCATTACTGCTAGAAAGAGAACTTCTAGGACTTGGCAAGTGACTCAAGGCAAACTCAGGATTACAAAGCAGGAAGGCACAGTGTGTTGGTACATGTGTGAAGCAGAAAACCTTGGTAGAGATTCATTAGTAGAGATCATTCTACCAAGATTTAATGAATAGAGTGTACCCATGAGGGTACTTGGGGGGCCTAGGGCTTCCCTGGTGTCTCAGAAAGGAAAAAATCTGCCTGCAATGCTTGAGACCCAGATTCGATACCTGGGTCAGGAAGATCCTCTGGAGAAGGGAATGGCTACCCAGTCCAGTATTCTTGCCTGGAGACTTTCATAGACAGAGGAGCCTGGAGGGCTACAGTATATGGGATCACAAACAGTCGGACATAACTGAGCGACTAACACTTTCACTTTCATTTGGGGGTACGTAGACCAAGTATGTTAGAGAAGCAATAACAAAAGGTCCTGAAAAAGCAACATCTAGGACATGAGACAAGAAAACCCGGATGGTGCAGAGGAGAAGCTCAGGCAACATAAGAAGAAGGGGCGAGACTAGAGAAGAGAGAGAAGCCCAAGAGCCATAGCTAGATGTTTTTCCCTGCTTCCTTTGGAGGAGAAAAGGAAGTGTGAGGACTTAATTCTGTATCCTCTGTAGATGTTTTTATACATTTATACCTAAGGCAATTCTGCTGTTATTTTTGCAGTGCATAGATTTACTCTTTTTTCAGCACTTCTTAGGTTGTAACCACAAAATCTTAATATAAAGAACCCACTGTGGAGATGGAATTTGCTGATGATTTGAATTAAGATTTTCATGAGTGGGCAGAACTAGAGGTAGCAGATTCACAAATCTAATTCACCTCACAATTAAAATATACAGTAAAAATGTAATTTGTTTATTATAGTCATAACTAATTGGCCTTCCTCCAAAATCCCTATTTACTAATTATCAGGAAAAGCATTCAAATGTTCTATGTGGTTTAAAGCTGCATTGGATCTGGGAATTTAAATAGTCTATTGAGAAAATAGCCTTTCTTGGATAAAAATGCCCATTAACAACAGAAGCATCCCTCACTCCTTTTGTTCTGCTTTGTTTCCTTAGGTGCATGGAAGGGTCGTGACTTCCATGGCTTTGGGGAGGTGGGGAAGATTCAGGAACTTCATGCTAGATGTTCCTGGTTGACCCACTGTCACACACAACTAAAGTTTGTGACCAGTATAACTCTCACGTGGCTTGAGTTCCTGCAGCCTTGAAGATGAGGCTGGCTTGTTATCAATCACCTAACTCTCAGATCTGATGAGAAGTCACATTTGGCCTTGAATTTGGGGGTCTGCTATATAGCTCTTGCTATGGAATCCTTTGTGGGGAGTCTGCTGTCAAGCACCTACCATTCCCCTCACCCCAGACTCTCAACACCTGAATGTGCCCTGTGGTCACCAAGGGTGATTTGGAAAAGGAGAATTTTCAGCTCTCCATTCCCACTGTCTACACTTTCCTCACAATTTGAAGTGGCCATGCACCTGTTAGATGTTGAAACGGGTCATCTCTAACCTGGATCTTCAGAGGGAGTGGGGACAGTAGCCTGTCTTTGACCTTGGTTTGCCTCAGTGTTAGAAAGCTCTTCTCCCCTCTGGGGCAAAGTCCACAGGACTGGACAAGGTCAGTTTTCATTCCAATCCCAAAGAAAGGCAATGCCAAAGAACACTAAAACTACCACACAGTTGAACTCATCTCACATGCTAGCAAAGTAATGCTCAAAATTCTCTAAGCCAGTCTTCAACAGTATCTGAACTGAGAACTTCCAGATGTTCAAGCTGGATTTAGAAAAGGCAGAGGAACCAGAAGTTAAATTGCCAACATCTGTTCGATCATTGATAAAACAAGAGAATTTCAGAAAAACATCTACTTCTGCTTTATTGAATACACTAAAGACTTTGACTGTGTGGATTACAACAAACTGTGGAAAATTCTGAAAGAGATGGGAATACCTGACCACCTGACCTGCCTCTTGAGAAACCTGTATGCAGGTCAGGAAGCAACAGTTAGAACTGGACATGGAACAACAGACTGGTTCCAAATCAGGAAAGGAGTATGTCAAGGCTGTATATTGTCACCCCGCTGATTTAACTTATATGCAGAGTACATCATGCAAAATTCCAGGCTGGATGAAGCACAAGCTAGAATCAAGATTGCTGAGAGAAATATCAATAACCTCAGTCATGCAGATGACACCACTCTTATGGCAGAAAATGAAGAAGAACTAAAGAGCTTCTTGATGAAAGTGAAAAAGGAGAGTGAAAAAGTTGGCTTAAAGTTCAACATTCAGGAAACTAAGATCATGGCATCTGGTCCTATCACTTCATGGCAAACAGGTGGGGAAACAGTGGCAGACTTCATTCTTTTGGGCTCCAAAATCACTGCAGATGGTGACTGTAGCCATGAAATTAAAAGACGCTTACTCCTTGGAAGAAAAGTTATGACCAACCTAGACAGCATATTAAAAAGCAGAAACATTACTTTGCCAACAAAGGTCCGTCTAGTCAAAGCTATGGTTTTTCCAGTAGTCATGTATGGATTTGAAAGTTGGACTATAAACAAAGCTGAGAGCTAAAGAATTGATGTTTTTTAACTGTGTTATTGGAGAAGACTCTTGAGAGTCCCTTGGACTGCAAGGAGCTTCAATCAGTCATCCTAAAGGAAATCAGTCCTGAATATTCATTGGAAGGACTGATGCTGAACCTGAAACTTCAATACTTTGGCCACCTGATGCAAAGAACTGGCTCATTGGAAAAGAGCCTGATGCTGGAGAAGATTGAAGGTGGGAGGAGAAGGGAAAGACAGAGGATGAGATGATTGGATGGCATCACCAACTCAATGGACATGAGTTTGAGCAAACTCGGGGAGTTGGTGATGCAGAGGGAGGCCTGGCGTGCTGCAGTCCATGGGGTTGCAGAGAGTTGGACACTACTGAGCAACTGAACTGAACTGAACTGATAAAAGGGCATACCCATATATTTAGTTTTTTAATTATTTATTTTAAAAGTTTTTTTTTGTTTGTTCTTTACTTGACTGATGAAAAAAGAACATGGATGTCGTATTCTATTTACAGCTCTGAGAATTGTATAAGAAATAGCCAATTTAAAAACAACTTCATGAAGCCATGAATACAGCCATTAACATCCATTAACATGTTGTTTGAAAACTGTAAGCTGTTTCTTCGTAACATGAGTTAAATTATCTTTACATTTGTCTTGGTATCTTGCACAAATTCAATGTTTGCTTGTCATTTAATTCTAGGGAAACAGTAGGGGAGTGATCATAGCATGATGACTTATATGGAAAATCACTGATAATATTTTGAGTGGAAAAGAAATTTGACTTACCCTTCTGAATGCAACTCAGAACATAATCTGAATGCAGCTCAAAACATTATCTGAATTTCTTTACTTTTAGGTAAATATTCTGAAAAATGAAATCAGTGATATGTATTTAAACAATCTGATTTTAGAAATCTGAGAAACAAGAATGGCCGGTGTTGAAATGC
This sequence comes from Muntiacus reevesi, assembly GCF_963930625.1. Classification (NCBI taxonomy): domain Eukaryota; kingdom Metazoa; phylum Chordata; class Mammalia; order Artiodactyla; family Cervidae; genus Muntiacus; species Muntiacus reevesi. Next base: position 23,627,389 of record NC_089264.1, on the reverse strand, counting down.
TTTTAAAGGTTGTACTCCTTAATATTAGCCTTCCAAAGATAAGGTTTTGTTTTTAGCTGTAGGTAGCACTGCAATTCTTTGCATATGTGGGTCATATTATAGGTACATACCCATATTCCTAATATAATGTTCTCAATCTTTTGATATCAAATACATTATTCTGTGAAAAGCTGCCCCTTAGTTATGAAACTTACAGAGGCTTTTTGGGTCTGAAATCATGTGTCTGGTGGTATTTACCCCAAACTTCAGCAATCTGCTAAAGTGAAACATCCCTAAAACCCTTCTGTTCAAATTAGAAGGGACTGGACTCATCATCTATGCTTGCTAATATAAAGAACATTCTCTTCTCCTTTGGGGAAAAGAGTGTAAAAGAAAGACTTCTATCTTCATTCAAGCATCTGTTAACATAACACCATCTTCTACAATCAGGGATATTTTATCTTCCTGATTTTATCTGCTTTAGGCCTAACTTTCAAGGTCCCTTTTATTTTAGTTCTTTTGACTTTAGAATTTTAGCTTCTATGACATTATTTTGCTTTTATTATTATCTTTTTTTTTTTTTTTTTTGCAATAAAAATCACATATGTGGCACAGTGGTGAAAGAATCTGCCTGCCAATGCAGGAGACAGGAGGTATGGGTTTGATCCCTGGGTCGGGAAGATCCCTTGAAGAAGGAAATGGCAACCCACTCCAGTATTCCTGCCTGGAAAAATTCCAAGGACAGAGGAGTCTGGCAGGCTACAGTCCATTGGGTGAGAAGAGTCAGACACGACTGAGGAACTGAGAATATACAAACTGTACAGTTCAGTGGTACTAAGTACATTCTCAGTGTTATTCGATTCTGACCATCATCCATTTCCTGAATTTTTCTCTTTTCTAAACTGAAACTTTGTCCCTATTAAACCCTAAGTCCCCCTGTCTTCCCTTCTTGCATCCCACCCATAGCATCTGCCAATGTACTTTCTGACTCTATGAATTTGACTCTTCTAGCACTCTCACTTTTCACTTTCATGCGCTGGAGAAGGAAACGGCAACCCACTCCAGTGTTCTTGCCTGGAGAATCCCAGGGACGGGGGAGCCTGGTGGGTTGCCGTCTGTGGGGTCGCACAGAGTCGGACACGACTGAAGTGACTTAGCATAGCATTGCATGTGGAAATGCATTGTTTTTTAATTGTATTTTTCTTTGGGTACACATTTATCTTTTGATCACTTTAAAAACTTGAAAGTGAAAGCCTCTTAGTCGTGTCTGACTCTTTGCAACCCCATGGACTATACAGTCCATGGAATTCTCCAGGCCAGAATACTGGAGCGGGTAGCTGTTCCCTTCTCCAGGGGATCTTCCCAACCCAGGGATTGAACCCAGGTCTCCCGTATTGCATGCAGATTCCTTACCAGCTGAGCCACAAGGGAGGCCCAAGAACACTGGAGTGGGTAGCCTATCCTTTCTCCAGCGGATCTGCCTGACCCAGGAATCGAACCGGAGTCTCCTGCATTGCAAGTGGATTCTTCACCAACTGAGCTAGCAGGGAAACCCCTTTAAAACATGAGTTTACCAGAAAGTTTCTTTTGCAAGAAACTGGTCACTTCCTTTCCCCCTTTCTCCAGAACCATTCCACTATTCAATAATTAGAATTTTACTCTCAGGTTAACCTCATGACTCTTTTATTTAAACACAAAGGGAAGACTAAAATGGGTTTCCCTGATTTCTACAAAGCTATGCTTATTAGAGTTGTGTCTAGAAACATCCTGAAAAAATTTGTTTTTCTTTTTTCTGGATCATTGACATTATGCAATTATTGTTGTTCAGTTACTAAGTGGTGTTCACCTCTTTGCGACCCCATGAACTGCAGCATTTCAGTCTTCCCCTACCTCCTGGAATTTGCTCAAATTCATATCTATTGAGTTGGTGATGCTATCTAACCATCTCATCCTCTGCCACCCTCTTCCCCTTTTGCCTTCAATATTTCCCAGCATTAGAATCTTTTCCAGTAAGTCCATGTTTAGTGCTCTAGCTACTAGATTCTAGAGGTGACTTTTCTGCTATATCTATACTTCCTCAGTGACAGTCAGAAAGAAGCTAGCCTTAGAAGATTCAATTTTTCAAAATGCTTCCTTTTGAAAATGGCATAAAAGTGCTTTGAATACATAGAGTTTTAAAATATTAAGTATCTCAGAAGGGATAGGCTACCCACTCCAGTGTTCCTGGGCTTCCCTTATGGCTCAGCTGGTAAAGAATATGCATGCAATACGGGAGACCTGGGTTCGATCTCTGGGTTGGGAAGATCCCCTGGGGAAGGCAACAGCTACCCACTCCAGTGTTTTGGCCTGAAGAATGCCATGAACAGTCCATGAAGTTGCAGAGTCGGACACAACTAAGTGACTTTCACTTTCACTTTTCACTGGTGTAGCATTATGGGAGATGTTTTCATGTTTTTAGTTTTTATTTTAATTTTTGCCTCTCTGTGTTTTCTAATTGTTCTGCAAAAGAAAAAATAAAAAAAATTCAATAGTCTCTGTTTTACAAAAAACAATGAATATGCATTTCACACAATTTATATATCACTAATGTTTGTCCTTATTAAACAATCCTGCTTTTAGCCCTGCTGTCTTCTACTGTGGTTTCTTCCTTCCCAAACTCAAGAACCTCATGAATTTCTCTTCCCTGAGAGCTATTTCCATAGAATGCAAAAAGAACCCCCGGACACATTCATTGATTTATTTGTTTGGTCTCACGTAGTTATTGAAACTTTTTTCCTAAAATTGAACTGAACTCAATTCAAACTGTTTATTTTTCCAAGATAGCCAGGAATTCTTCTTTTAACAGATTTCCTCTGATGTCCAGGTGTCAATAGCACTGCTGTCTAATCTATAACTGCTTCATCTTGGATATCCAGAGTCTTATTTTCAGGGTTATTTTGGCATCTAAATTGCTAGAACAGAACCCCAAAAGGGATTCTGACAGTTTTTATTATTCCCTCTCCCTTCTACCTTCTTGCACTACCATTTTCCCCTTTGTACTCTAAGGAGAGATCCTTTAGAATAGAAAACACACATATTCCAGCATTTCCTTGATTCCAGCATATTCTTGTTCAGTGCCAGACATGGAGAGTTGCAGAGGATGAGGTTGCTCTGTGGTCTGAGTTGAAATTAATACCTTTTTAAAGATGCAGCGGTGAGTAATTAAGTGACAGCAACCTGCCAATCATGAAAGCTGTGCCCAAGATCATGACACTGCTCAACACTGGCTGGATCCTGCTCAGAATAATCTGTTGAGACGTGAGCACATCCCTTTGCAGAGAATGGACAGTTCACAACACTTGCACACTGGACCAAACAATGCTAATGTAGCATTTTCTTGAAATCTACTGTGTTCCAGCAACTTGATCAGACTTTACCTATACTATGTCATTAAGAGATAAGTATTATTCTTGCCACTTTTTTATGGATTGAGAGACTGAGTTTTAGACACCTTACTTGGTCAAAGTCATGTACCTATACTGTAGATGAAAGATTATTGTCATTTAATTGCTAAGTAATGACTGACTCTTTTGCAATGCAAGATTAAAACCCTGGTTTTTCGGAGTCTGATGCCCCTGCTTAAAGCCCCACGTGACGCTGCTCTACAGAGTCCCATGGCCAATGAGAGGAATTAGGGCTGTGGTATATGAGAAAAGGCTATAGAAGCTGTTGGGCAGATGTGGCAGAAAGAGTAGAGGCAAGAAGAAAACTTGTGGTGGGAGAAATGGAAGCTGCCATCAAACATTTTAAGGGTTATAATGTGGAAAAGAGCTTCTATTTGTTTCTTGTTTTCTGACTCCAGAGGAATAAAAGGCTTTTGGGGTGGCAGTCACTGAGCCATAGAACAAAGAAAGATCTCCCTAGCTCTCAGTGGTACACAGAGGAGATTTGCTTTTAGAAGAAGCGACAGCCTGCCTTTAGAGGTGTTGCATAATTGGCAGAGATCGAGTGGGAAGTATGCATTAGGTACACGATGGGCTAGCTCTAAAAATTCCTTTCAGCAGTGAAATATGTATATAAACACACTTTGTAGACCAGAGAAAATTGATCTGGAAACTCATCCATTTTAATAGAATTTACACTGCAAGCCATTTTCCTAGTAACATGAGAGTAAACAACAGACCTTGTCTTCTCAGTTTCCTGAGTGGTCAGAGGTGTGAACTCCTGAGATGCTTGCCATGGAGGTTGGAAAAACCTAAGCGATATCTCCTAGAACAAAGTCTGTTACTCTAATTTCATGTGTTACATGCCCAAGTCCATTTTCTATTGCAGTTGCTGGATGGACAGAGTGGGCAAAAGCTGTGTTCATACTAAGTGACCTACTCTGAATGCGTGCTTTTCATTATCCTTTCTGGAGTGGAAATCTTCCACCAGGATGGCAAAGGTGAAAGAAGAAATTGTTGGCACATCTGAGGTGCTTTCAAACCCTGAGTAGGCAGTAGTGACTCAGGACATTTCCTTTTAGCAATCGACTACCTCGGGGATACTCCACATTATCTATGTATCTCCAGGCAGGATTTTAAGACTGGTATGCCATTTTGCTTTTTGTTTAGAGTGCATAAATTCAGAAGTTGTGTGAATTGCTTGCCAGGTAACATAGCAGTATTACAACAGGTGATGGCTTTTGAAACTGACCGTATTGAACTTGAGAAGGTAAAAGCAGGGCTTCCCACAACTGATCTTGATCAGCAACATTGCAGTAACATTGCTTTGAATCATTTACTCAAAATGACACCTAAAACACGATAACATCTTTTCACCAGAAGCTTCCATGTCATTTCTTAATCACAACTGAAAAGAAATAAGAAGACTCTGAAGTGGTTGTAGTTTCAGTACTGTCTGGAATGTACTATGGGATTGAGAAAAAGGTTATGTAAGGATGACTTAGGGTGGGGACGGTGCTTTGTCAGAATCCAAAGGGAAGAGCAGGGGCAGCATTTCACTCCTTTCAGATCAAGGCAGGTTTGTGCTGTTCTTCAGTCGCTATGTCATGTCCAAATCTTTGTGACCCCATGGACTGCAGCACGCCAGGTTTTCCTATGGTTCACCATCTCCTAGAGTTTGTTCAGACTCATGTCCATGGACTCGGTGATGCCATCCAATCATCTCATCCTCTGTTCCCTCCTTTCTTCCACCTGCCCTCAATCTTTCCCAGCATCAGGGCCTTTTCCAATGAGTCGGCTCTTCCCATAAGGTGGCCAAAGGAGTCCTTCCAATGAATATTCAGAGTTGATTTTCTTTAGGATTGACTGGTTTGATCTCCTTACTGTCCAAAGGACTCTCAAGAGTCTTCTCCAGCACCACAGTTTGAAAGTATCAATTCTTTGGCATTCATCCTTCTTTGTGGTCCAACTCTCACATCCGTACATGACTACTGGAAAAACCATAGCTTTGACTATATGGACCTTTGTCACCAAAATGATGTGACTGTAGTCTATTGTATAGACTCCTCTAGTATCTTGTTAATGTTTAATTTTTATTTATATTGATGTATCTATTGTACACAGTCTTTAAAGTCAAATAATATTAAAGTTTGTTTTCCTTCTCACCATCTCATTTTATACTTTTTGGGTCTGATCATTCTCAACTTTTTCAGCTATTGCATCCAATAATCACCCATGTATCTTTACTGGCACAATTCCATTACTAGTCTATCATACTTTATGTTTTAGATGTTACCTATTGACTATAGAAGATGAAAATTTTGCTTTCTTACACCCCTCTTCATACAGACATATTTATTCTTCCTGGAAACCTGCAGAATACCTTTATGGCTAAGTCCATACTCAGGACTTTTCATTATTTTGTATTTGTAAGTGTTCACTGCTAAGTATACTTCTGCAAACTTTTATTTTTGCTGTGAATTAGTTGCTTTTTTCTTTATTTTACTCAGCTTTTTTCAAGTTTATGATTAAGATTCCCTGCATCCTTTAACAGAAACTCTGAAAAATAGCTTTCAATTCTTTTTCTACACATTTTCCTTCCTTCTTAGTTACAGTCGTGGGACTTGTCTTTGCTGTCATGCAAGGAGATCTCATGTGGTGCAGCTTCCATTTTTTGGATATCATGCCTTGATCTTTTTGGCTTAATTCTTTGTTCCAATGGAGCATAACATCTAGCAATCTCCTTTTTTTTTTTTTTTTTTTTTAAAAAGGGTGTATAGAAGCAACATTTTTGGAAAACTTGGGTATCTGAAAATGTGCTTACCTACTCCATTCTTATGTTTGATTAGTATTGAATTGGATGATAATGATACGGTGAAGATAATATTAATACCACCTCATATGATGTTTGTGATTTTTGGTATTTAAATATTAAAATATATAAAAATATTTAAAGAGACCCATGACACAAAAGAGTGAAGAATAACTTAACTGTAATCCCCCTCTTTCCTCCATTTTATTGAAGGATAAACAAATTACACAGAGGTTATATGTCATGTTGATGTGACATTTGCTTTTAGCATAGCTGAGTTCAGCACACCAGTCTTCTGTCTCCTTGTCTAAAATCTTCCCACCTTAGCTTTAGCCAAGTTTATATTTGAGCCTTAACGATCATTATTTTTCACGTATTTTACAGGGGAAGGTGAGGTAAAAGATCTTTGTTCTGAGATTCATTGCCTACAATTAAATGTGGCCTGAAAGGTGCTTCTGAAACCAGAAAATGTGAAGGAAGCAGTATTTAATTTTTTGTTATTTATTCTTCTTACCTGGCCATGAGAAATACATAAATATAGACAAATGAATGTAGAGGCAAAACCTTGACAGTATTACATGACTGAAGTGTACACTGGAGACTTGAGAAAATTACAGCCATGTTAGAAGAATAAACAAAACTCAGCAGTGGCCACAGTCCATTTTTATTCCAGTCCCAAAGAAAAGCAATGCCAAAGAATGTTCAAACTACCACACAATTGCACTCATCTCACACGCTAGCAAAGTAATGCTTAAATTCTCCAAGTCAGGCTTCAACTGTATGTAAACTGAGAACTTCCAGATGTTCAAGCTGGATTTAGAAAAGGCAGAGGAACCAGAGATCAAATTGCCAGCATCCGTTGGATCATCAAAAAAGCAAGAGAGTTCCAGAAAAACATCTATTTCTGCTTCATTGACTATGTTAAAGCCTTTGACTATGTGGATCACAACAAACTGAAAAATTCTTCAAGAGATGGGAATACTAGCCCACCTGACCTGCCTTCTGAGAAAGCTGTATGCAGGTCAAAGAGCAACAGTAAGAACCAGACATGGAACAACAGACTGGTTCTAAATCAGGAAAGAAGTACGTCAAGGCTGTATATTGTCACCCTGCTTATTTAACTTATATGCAGAGTACATCATGTGAAACCCTGGACTGGATGAAGCACAAGCTGGAATCAAGATTCCCGGGAGAAATAACAATAACCTCAGATATGCAGATGACACCACTCTGATGGAAGAAAGTGAAGAGGAATTGAAGAGCCTCTTGATGAAAGTGAAAGAGAAGAGTGAAAAAATTGGCTTAAAACTCAACATTCAGAAAACTAAGGTCATGGCATCCAGTCCCATCACTTCATAGCAAATAGATGGGGAAATAGTGTCAGACTTTATTTTGGGGGGCTCCAAAATCACTGCAGATGGTGATTGCAGCCATGAAATTAAAAGACGCTTACTCCTTAGAAGAAAAGTTATGATCAACCTAGACAGCATGTTAAAAAGCAGAGACATTACTTTACCAGCAAAGGTCTCTAGTCAAGGCTATGGCTTTTCCAGTGGTCATGTATGGATGTGAGAGTTGGGCTATAAAGAAAACTGAGCGCTGAAGAATTGATGCTTTTGAACTGTGGTGATGGAGAAGACTTTTGAGAGTCCCTTGGATTGCAAGGAGGTCCAACCAGTCCATCCTAAAGGAGATCAGTCCTGGGTGTTCATTGGAAACACTGATGTTGAAGCTGAAACTCCAATACTTTGGCTACTTGATGTGAAGAACTGACTCATTGGAAAAGACTCTGATGCTGGGAAAGATTGAAGGCGGGAGGAGAAGGGGACAACAGAGGATGTGATGGCTGGATGGCATCACTGACTCAATGGACATGAGTTTGAGTAAACTCCAGGAGTTGGTGATGGACAGGGAGGCCTGGAGTGCTGCAGTCAGTGGGGTTGCAGAGAGTTGGACACAACTGAGCAACTGAACTGAACTGAATTAATACATGTAATTTTTTACATGTATAATATTTGCAAAATGTTTTCACATGTAATTTACAAACAACCTGATATAGTAAATTATCCTTGCCCATGTTTACAAAGGAGAAACTGAGGACAGAGATTTAAAAAGATTTGCCTTAAGTCACCCAGTTAGTAAGGGTTAGCACTGAAACAGGAGCACTTGCCTTCTGATTCCAAGCTCAGTTCTTTTTCCATCATACCACGTGACCTCCTAATCACCATTAGTCATGCTGCACTCATTCTCCAGTAATGGATACGTTTCAGAGGTAAGGCTGAAACTGGAGTGGGCTTTGCTGTCCTTGAGGGTTTGTAGTTATGCCCTGTGCCGAAGAAATATGCTCTGTTAGCCTGCCAGGTATGACTAGGCTGAGGGCATGTGGCCTCAAGAACTGGCCAGATACAGGATCCCAGGGAATTTGGGCCAATGCAGTCATTCACCGAGAGATCAACTTTACTCCTTCTATTTCAGGTAAGTGTTAATAGTAGATGAGTGTACAAAATACAAGGGACATGAAGCAAATGCGGCAGCAGAGATTTATGAAGTTACTATGCTCCTCGAAGCACCCAGCATAATGTGCTGTAATTCATGTCCAATTTTTTGCCAGCTATATGAATCAATAACAATTTTATTTAAAATGATGTTGCATGAAGGATTTCATCCCTTGGTTTAACCCAAGAGGTAAATTACATAAGATGTTTCTTATATTAAAAAATTCCTCTTTATTAATCTTATCTATTTTACTTTAATATTTTTATAAAAAAGAAAAAATTGTCAGAATTTTCCATTGGGAGTAAATCTGCCACATACAGGACATGACATGATTAGCAATGTGTAGTACTTTAGAGTGAGCATTTCTGGCTTGCTTGAGATGGGGAAGAAAGTGTTAAGTCTTTTTGCTGCTTTTGATTTAACACAGGTGGAACCTCAAAAGGTCTTCAACATGGTTAGTGTTATTTTTTTAAAAGTGTAAATTGCAGCCTCAGAGGGAAGCCTGAAACAGATCCTGATGAACAAAGGTTTGAATTTCATTCCCATTTGGCCACGGTCATGGCCGGGACTACAGAAGTCAACACTGCTCTGGATAATGAGAGACCTTGACTTCACCAGACATGGTCTCATTTTCTCATAAATATAGAAATGCCTCTTTAATAAAGAGCTTGTAATTAAAATTATCCATTTTGGACAGTATTTCTGCTGGAGCCCCTGGATAATTTGTCTCCTTTCCTTTGCCATAGCTGTAATTGTTTTGAACACTGTATACATCTAGGTTGAAGAAACTGTTTCAAGGAAATGTGTTAGGAAACACTTAAAAATAATATTCAGCCTCATGTCCTGCATTTGTGACTTTAAATATTTAACAACTAAATTTTACCCAACCCCTGATTTCTCTCACTCCATTTTTTCCACAATTTTCTTCAAAAATAAAAACCTCTTGAACTTTAAAATTTTCTATCTATGCTTAAGTACAGTTTTCTCTACCATTGCTTATATTGCTCTATGTGACTTTAATAAATTGAAGAAGGCTTCTTAGGGAGCACCTCCAAACTCCATCTGGTTCTTGGTTTTATGCTGCCTCTGCTCACCAACCAATCTTTGTGGTCTCTTAGAAAGAGCCCAGGCATGTGGTGGGGCTCATGAAGAGGATATGTATAAACCAAAAGAATTATAAGTCCCAATTATTTGAGCAATCTAAAATTAACTTTGATTTAACCACTACTTCATCTGTACTGAATGAATGTGCATCTGTGCTCAGTCGCATCCAGCTCTTTGCAACCTTATGAACTGTAGCCCGCCAGGCTCTTCTGTCCATGGAATTTTCCCAGGCAAGAATACTGGAGTGGGTTGCTATTTCCTGCTCTGGGGGATCTTCCTTACCCAGATATCAAACTCTCATCTCTTGCATCTCCTGCATTGGAAGTGGATTTTTTTTTTTTACCACTGAGCCACATCTATATTGGTGTTTTCCAGTTGTCTATATCTGAAAATTCCAGGTATATTTCTTCAGTGTTCCACTTGCTGGAGAGGTGAAAAGAGGGCCGGCAGTGTTGGCAAACAGCTAAGCAATTGCAAGACTATCTTGATGGATATGCTGTCAATCTGCTTTGCTGTTTCCCCCTAGTTCTGATTGTGGTTCTGAATTCTTTGAAGACTGAAAAGAAATTCCTGTACTTCACAATTCAGCTAACAGCTCAACTAGAGGAAAAATACTGCTGAAATCCGTCAGTGAATGTTGCTAACTTATGTTGCATTTATAGACAGGGAGAAAACTAAGCCTAACAAATCCTTGGGAAGATGTGCAAGCTGGCTGACAGGTGTGACATCTCAGTACAGTAAGTTGAAGCAACACTGAGCAGTGAGTGTTGTCCAATGAGGCTTGATTGGTCACAGATGACAATTCCAGCTCCCTGAGGTGTTTCTCCAATGTCTGTGATTAATATCAAATGTCAAGTAAGGCTCACTTCCAACAATAAGGTCTAAGACATACTCAGCTAAAACAACATAGGATTTTCATTTCCCATAACCCGGTGAAGCTATCCAGACATTTCCTGGAGGATTATCCCCAGGATGAATTACATAAAAACAGCACCTCAAGGGCTTTCTTCCTTAAGCAAAACTTCAAGCAGTGCGCAACAGAAGCAGATCTTTATCACTTGCATGAGGAATGGTAGGACAGGCCTCTTTTTTTTGCCAAAGTTGTTGTGTAGTCCAAGATAGCAGATTCTGAGACAGACTTAGACAGAAACTGAATAATACATAACCATGGAACAATGACTTCAGTCAAAGCCAGAGTTTGGTTACACATATTCAGAGTGGGTAAAGAAGAGGGGTTCTTTGACTTTTTAGTTATTGATGCAGTACAATTGATTATAAATATGTGTGTGTATACATGTATATACATTTTCTTGCTTTTGATGCCTACAATAGCCAAAAGTCTTAGCATCAGCATCAATAAAATGTATGTATTTATTTTGCAAAAAATATTTTTATAGGAGATGATTCAAGTCAAAAGTATTAACTTAGCATAGTTTGTATAGAAGACATAGATGGTTTTCCATCTTTTGACTCCAGAAAAGGGTTATTTTTAAGCTCTAAATTGTAGATGTGTTCCTGTTTCACATGAGTATACTTTTGGGGAGAGGTCATAAGTTGATAACAAAATTATTTTTATCATTTAATATTTAATTCCTTAGGTTAGTATTTCAGAAGAAATCAAGAAATTTTGACTTAAACATCCATCTTTTTTTTGCTGTCCCCTACCTTCTACTTATCACTTCTATTTCTACACCTCTCTCTTATACTCATCAATAATTCCATAGGGATTTGAAGTTGATTAAAGCAAGAGTGTGAATAGTAAAATAGAAATATAAAGTCAAGAATGAATACATCCCTATTATACATAAAAGAAAAATAGGTTTTAGGAAAGTTTAATGAGCATACATGACTAGGATCTGAATTTGAGAGCCTGGTAGAAGGATCTGTGCTGTTCTCACTTTAGTCAGGACTGTATCTTTGTGATCTGCCAGTGAAATGACAATTGTATGGGATCCTTTGTGGTTGGAGGCCGAGTCAATAAATGCTCTGTGATTAGAAGTGACATTGAGAGTTAGAGTGGCTTGAAACCAAGCTTACACAACACCAATATTAGCAATTAAAAAGTTTTTTAAAAATGAGAGGGTTGAAGATGGAGGAAGGTCCTGAACTCACCTGTTTCCATAGACACAATAAGTCTACAATGGCACAGGGAATAATTCCCTTGGAAAGGGATCTGAAAACTGGACGAATATAGCTCCTATAATTTCACATTTTGCCTATTTGATAGGTAAACATTGTTGTATTGTTTAATTTTCATGTCTTGTGTATTTACTAGTAAGTTCGAGAATTTCTGTTTCTGAGAAAATTATGCTTACGTTCTTTACTTTTGTTTTTTCCATATTGATTTGAAGAAACTACATATATTAGGGAAGTTAGCTTTTGTCAATTTCAGTTTTAAAATATTTTCATCAGTTTGCTTTTTTTCCTTTAACTACATTTATGACAACTTTGACATAGAGAATTAAGGATTATATAGTCTTGTTTGCAATTTTTTCATTAATGACTTTCCTTATATGCCTTTTATTGTCTTGTTTGGAAATCCATTTTACTTGGAAAGTCCTCTAGCTGTAATTTTTTTTCCTGTATCTATTTCTAGTGGTTTTTTTTTTTTTTAACATTTAGAACTTTAAGCAATATGAAGTTTATCTGACTATTTGGAGTGAGTTGAGCATCTAGTTTTATTTTCTTCCATTTGGATATTTTTCCTATTGCCATTAAATATCATTGAATAGTCTATTCTTTTCCCACTAATTTGAAATTCTGCTTTTATTATATACTAAATATCCATGTATTTAGGGATAAGTTTCAAGACTGTATTTTCTTATTAATTTCTGCATCAGAACTGTGCATCAATAAGTACTGTAACCTGTATATATGTTTTGTTACTGTAGGGAAGAATAATAAAAATATATTTTTATTATTAATAAATAAAATATGTTTATTATAACTAATGAAATAATTTTTATTATTCTTATTTTTCATAACATTCAAGTGTTTTCTATGGTGATTATTTTTCAAGTAAGGGGCATTTATTTAGAACATCTGTTTAGGTCATCTTTTATGTTTGTTAAAGTTGTGTATTTTCTTATAAATTTGATTTATAAGAAATCAAATTTCTTATTTATTTATTATTTACATCCTATTTATTTATTTATTATTTCATTAATACTCCTAGAGTTTGCTTATTTATTTTATTTTATTTTTTTTTTTTGCTTATTTATTTTAAAAGATTTTTTTGATATGGACCATTTTTAAAGTTTTTACTGAATTTGTTACAACATTGCTTCTGGTTTGTGTTTTGGTTTTTTGGCCCTGAAGAATGTGGGATCTTAGCTTCCTAACCAGGGATCAAACCTGAACCCTCTACATTGGATGGTGAAGTTTTAACCACTGGACTACCAGGGAAGCCCCCCTCTTATTTATTTTTATGTGTTTTTAAATCCATTTTGTTGCTCTTATTACTGAGATTTTTTTTTTCTGGTTAGATATTCTTGGTATAAAGGAAAGCTTTGGTTTTGTGATATTTTAGCTTAAGTTATCTTGTTAATAAACTCTATTAGATCCAATTGCTTCTAATTTATCCATATTCTATTGAAGATTTCTTCTAGCTCATGGCAGTATATGACTGCCTCAAGTTCTGACTCAACCCACAAGACTCGGCTCAGTTGTCTTCAAAACTCCTTCCCTTATGCAAGGGGGGAGTTGTGTTATAACAAAATGAGCACAGAAGGTGCGCTGATCACACAGGAACTGGACTCTGCTTTATACGCCGTATCAGCTAGGGTTGGGTACAGGTCCACATATCAGAAAACGTGGAGTGGTTTAAACATTACAAGATGACTTTTTAATTGAAATATAGTTGATTTACAACATTGTGCTAGTTTCAGATGTCCAACAAAGTGATTCCGTTTTACATCTGTAAAGAATGTTTTTTTTTCCCATTTATTTTTATTAGTTGGAGGCTAATTACTTATTGTAGTGGGTTTTGTCATACATTGACATGAATCAGCCATGGATTTACATGTATTCCCCACCCCAATCCCCCCTCCCACTTCCCTCTCCATCCCATCCCTCTGGGTCTTCCCAGTGCACCAGCCCCGAGCACTTGTCTCATGCATCCAACCTGGGCTGGTGATCTGTTTCACCCTTGATTATATACATGTTTTGATGCTGTTCTCTCAAAACATCCCACCCTTGCCTTCTCCCACAAGGTCCAAAAGTCTGTTGTGTACATCTGTGTCTCTTTTTCTGTTTTGCATATAGGGTTATCATTACCATCTTTCTAAATTCCATATATATGTGTTAATATACTGTAATGGTCTTTATCTTTCTGGCTTACTTCACTCTGTATAATGGGCTCCAGTTTCATCCATCTCATTAGAACTGATTCAAATGATTTCTTTTTAATGGCTGAGTAATATTCCATAGTGTATATGTACCACAGCTTCCTTATCCATTAGTCTGCTGATGGGCATCTAGGTTGCTTCCATGTTCTGGCTATTATAAACAGTGCTGCGATGAACATTGGGGTGCACGCATCTCTTTCAGATCTGGTTTTCTCAGTGTGTATGCCCAGAAGTGGGATTGCTGGGTCATCTTTTTCAGATTCTTTTCCCTTTTAGGTTATTGAAAAATAATGAGTATAATTTGCTGTGATGTACAGTAGGTCCTTATTGGTTATCTACTTTATATATTGTGGTGTGTTAATCCCAAACTCCTAATTTTATTCTTGCTATGAAGTCTGAAGGTGGGAGTCAAGGGCTGGTTGTGTGGTTTATGAAGTCATCTGTGACATCAAGAAAATTATTCCTATATTCCAAGAAAATGTGCATCAGAAATTATGTCTGGTTTCAGGCCGGCAGGAGGAAGAAGAGCTGAAGAAGTCCACGATGCCCCTTCTTTTAAGGCCACTTCTTTAGAATCATCCCAACTTCTTTCATGCATAGCCCATAGGGTAAACCTACTCATATGGCCATGGATAGTTAGAGAAAAGTCTGGGGAGAATGGTTGTGGCTAAATTAGTTGTTAATGAGCCCTGAAATCAGAAAGTTTATTACTTAGAAAAAGTGGGTAGAGATGGATTTAACCATCTCTTTTGAGTCACTAAATTCAAGAGTTAATGTAGGCCAATACAATTTTTTTTTTCAAAAAGAAAAAAAATCATTTTTCCCTCCCTGATGACAGAATAATATACTTCTATTGGAAAACATTTACACAAATCAGAAAATTTGAAGACAAGTAACTGACACGCTACCACTCAGATAAATTTCCATTGCTGTCTCTGAACATTTTTTCATATATCTCCTTGAATATACACCACATACTTTTACAGAAGTGGCATTATTTCATGCATTCCTTGCTTTCGCTAAATCTGCTGAGAGGCTTGCATTTCCTTAAGGTGTTTACATGTACCTCACAGTTGTCTGCAATGCCCTTCTTCAGAGGTGAGTATGGCCGTCTTCCTCCCTTTATCAGCATAGCCAGTTCTTTGCCTCACTGGCATGGCTAACTTCCTTCCTTCCTGCTTCTCACTGTGGCTCGCTACCGCACTTTCTTTAGGATTTTGCTTAAATGTGTTTTTCTCAGTGAAGCCTCCTGAAATCCACTTCATTTATCACTGTATTCATCATCCTCCTTTTCCTATTTTGTTTTCATTTTCTCCATAGAACTTATCACCTTTTAAAATGTTATATACATTTAGTGATTTTTCTATTTTCTGTTTCTTCCCAAGACAGTGGAAACTCCATGAAAGTAGGGATTTTTGTTTTGTTCCCTGTTATCCAGTGCATAGAATAGTGCTCAGTCCAAAGTAAGTACTCAATAAATCCTTGTTGAGTGAATAAATCCCCAGTACCTCATAAGACCTGATCACATCATTAGTTGTGAGGATTAAACGAGATAACATGGATGACAACACAGCACACGGACAGAAGGCAGAGGCTCAGAAGAGGGATGCTGAAGCTGCTTTTATTTCCATGTTTCTCTCAGAATACCTGCCATTCTATCTTTAAATTTTTATTTAAATGTTTATTTAACCCTTAAGCTCCATGGACTCTTTAAACCATTCTCATTTGTTTTTGCATCACTGGCATTGATCACGGCCTAGTATGTAGTAGGTGGTCTTTAAGTCGGAGCTGACACGAATCATTTTTGGCTATTCCTAAATCTGCAAACACTGCCATACTTTCTAATTTCTAAATGCTTTCCCCTGCTCTCTGTACTGAAATATTTATGAAGCTATTTGGTACTCAGAGGAAATCAAGTTTTAGCACAGCTGAGGCTATCTTCTCCCTCTAGTCAATGGTTTTGTTGAAAGCTCATTTTAATAAATGCACTAGAGAGGCATTTTTGAATAGGGAAGCGTCATTCAGCTTTGTGAAATGTCCAGGTGGAATAAGTATTAGATGCTTTTGTTATTTCTGCCACTTTGGTTAATGAAGCTGTCCCATTTATAATATAATTAGAGCCAGAGCAATCCTCTCACCAAATATAAAGTGGTACACACAGGGTCTTGTTATTAAAGCATTCCCTCTGAAGAGTCACAGGAAACCATTCAAACACAGGACTTGACATACTAGGGTAAATACATTCAACTAAGAAAATGGTAAGTAATTTCATGAGAGAAATTCTAATTCTTACTAAAGATGTTTAGTTTCAAATCACCTTTAATTTTTTAAGATCCAGAGGAAGCTATTGCATAAACATGTTTTTGCTTTCCCTGGATGGGACATTTTTATAAGGTTGTGGTAACAATTCTACCTCTAAATACAAATTCAGGATTCAAGGAGAGAAAAAAAGTGTGTCTATAGTGAGCTCCTAGAGACTGAAGACAAAATTAGCCTTTCAAATTCAGTAGTCTCACTCCTAAGAGTGCAAGATAAGTCAACAAAAAACATAGAGCTCCCCAGAGATAAAATTCAGCTCCTCTTCATGGTCCATTAGGCCAGATACTTTTCTATCAGTCAGGACTTTCTTTTGTCTCTGTTGCAAAAATCGGTGTTATACATAAAGTGGCAACTCTTCTGAGTTAACTTGCTTTACACACTGATTGCTTGACCCTTCCTTCCATTCATCCAGCTCATCCCTCAAATGCCCCTATACACATTTTCCAGAGTGAGTGTTGCTTTTCTCCAGGGTTTGATAAACGTGTACATCTTTCTTAGCCAAAAACGTCTACATACAGTCAAGAAAATGGACTCTGTAGAATTGAAACATCTTGGGCTTTAACTGAGACACATTTATTTTATCTACCAGACTGATACCTTGAGTTCTGTATCAATCATTTATAGCTACCATAGTTGAAGTATGATAACTTCTTTAAGCCATGCAACACATATTTTTGGG